>NC_053492.1:459879200-460011700 GCF_905171775.1 Rana temporaria | reverse complement strand
CATAAGCAGATAAATGACGAGCCAGGCAAGATCTCTTCCACACGAGGAGCTCAATGGCCAACCAGCCAAGATCTCATCCACACGAGGAGCTCAATGGCCAACCAGCCAAGATCTCTTCCACACGAGGAGCTCAATGGCCAACCAGCCAAGATCTCTTCCACATGAGGAACTCAATGGCCAACCAGCCAAGATCTCTTCCACATGAGGAACTCAATGGCCAACCAGCCAAGATCTCTTCCACATAAGCAGATAAATGACGAGCCAGGCAAGATCGCTTCGAGAAAAGAATGGCTGCACAACAAAAGAAACGTTCCAACGACTTTATTCCAAAATAGCAATAGACAGCCAACAAGACAGAGTGCTCGAAGCCAGGAGGTGACACGTTTCACACGGACCTCAGTGCTTCTTCAAAGCATGTTTTTGGAATAAAATCGTTGGAACGTTCCTTTGGTGTGCAGCCAGTCTTTTCATTGATAAATCGGTGGCGAGACGTGGCTTGCACTCAGCGCATCCGAACTGCAGTGATTGCTCACCTGGAGCGGCGTTTTCCTTGTTTGAAAGCTCTCTCCCACATGGGCAGGCCCAATGGCCAACCAGGAAAGCTCTCTCCCACATGGGCAGGCCCAATGGCCAACCAGGCAAGCTCTCTTCCACATGGGCAGGCCCAATGGCCAACCAGGCAAGCTCTCTCCCACATGGGCAGGCCCAATGGCCAACCAGGCAAGCTCTCTCCCACATGGGCAGGCCCAATGGCCAACCAGGCAAGAAAAAAATAAATTAAACCACAGCAAAAATTAAACAATTTACCCTTACAGTGCCCCCCACCCTTCCCCCTCTGCAAGTTTTTACGTCTAGGGGCAGAGGATTAAGGAGCAAACGCCTACCCTTTTCCTCAATCCAGCATTGCAACCAGTCCTCTGCAGTTGCTCTGACCTGCAAAATGCCTTTGGTCACAGTCCAGCCTTAGTATTCAATACTAGGTTATTGTCCCTGTGTTGTACATGATGATGTCAAAGCTCTGCCCACAGACCAGTGCTTTGGGTTAAGGAGGAGAGCACTGGAGTCAGCCAGAGCAGGGTGCAAGATAAATTGGCCATGGATGGATTGAATCTTGGCTAGTTCAGAGGGGACCGGCAAGGATTTGATCCAATCAATTGGCAGGTTGCCATCGGAAAAAGGTACTTGTGCATTAACCCAGGGCTCGACAAATCCCGGGCGCCATGTCGCCATGGCGATTAGAAATGGTGTCCTGGCGACTTGGCATGGAAGGTGGGCTGGCGCCATCTGGTGGTGAGCCGTTGGTATTACAAGTTATTGCCACCAAATATGTGAGCTGGCGCCATCTGGTGGTGGCCGTTGGTATTACAAGTTAAGCATTACAAGTTAAACACCAATTCTAATGTCATTTTTCACTATTTTTCACTGCCATCTTCTTCCCTCTAATTAGAACCCACAAACATTATATATATTTTTTATCCTAACACCATAGAGAATAAAATGGCGATCGTTGCAATACTTTGTCACGCCGTATTTGCGCAGCGGTCTTACAAGCGCACTTTTTTGGGAAAAAATTACACTTTTTAATTAAAAAAAAAAGACAACAGTAAAGTTATCCCCATCTTTTTTTAATATTATGAAAGATAATGTTACGCCGAGTAAATTCATACCCAACATGTCACGCTTTAAAATTGCGTCCGCTCGTGGAATGCCGACAAACTTTTACCCTTTAAAATCTTCATAGGCGACGTTTAAAAAAATCTACAGGTTGCATGTTTTGAGTTACAGAGGAGGACTAGGGCTAGAATTATTGCTCTCGCTCTACCAATCGCGGCGATACCTCACACGTGTGGTTTGAACACCATTTACATATGCGGGCGCTACTCGCGTATGTGTTCGCTTCTGCGCGCAAGCTCGTCGGGACGGGATGCGTTTTCTGGCTCCTAACTTTTTTAGCTGGCTCCTAGATTCCAAGAAAATTTGTCAAACCCTGCATTAACCCCTAGACAAAGAGCATGCAACCCTTGCAGTGAAGAGGGGCCCTATTGAAACGGTGCGTCCCCCATTGTCCTGGAGTTGAGCTTTAATAAAAGTTTATACAGTGTGACATTATGCTTAACATCCGAAAAATAAAATTTGGGTTTAGGTAAAACTTTAAAGAACATCTACCGCACACTATACCACTTTACAAAAATGAAAGAAAAAAAAAAAAACAATCTCAATCCCTGCAGAACATTTATCAAAGGCCAACACCCTGGAGTAAATTTCCAGCAAAATGACCATAAAAAATTCAGCAGCAAGCAATAATTAACTTATCAACATACTGACACTGCAATAAAAAAATATGTAACTCGGGGCAGAAGACATTCTTCTGCTCTCTGGGAAGGCACGGTCATCACACTGAGAGAAGTCATAAGCAAACAGATATCCAAATAACATAAATACAAGAGAGCGGACTGAGGAAGTGAACACGGGGTGACCTGCAGCAGCTGCGAGGAGCATTTCCTCCTGGTTTTGGCAGCTGGAGCCAAACCAGAAATTGGAGTTTATTTTTAAATGCATTCACAAATAAATCAAGAGCCAGAGAGAATAGCTGGGCAAGACCGTGGGGTAGATTCACGTACCTTTCACGGCGGCGTATCTCCAGATACGCCGCCGTAATTTGAAATCCGCGCCTGCGTATCGTTACGCCGATTCTCAAAGGCAGATACGCTTAAAAAATAGGCTTCCTCCACCGACGTAACTTGATTGCGGCGGCGTAGAATTGTGTGCAATATAACGTTGGCCGCTAGGGGCGCTTCCGTTGTTGTCGGCGTAGAATATGCCAATTACCTAGATACGCCGATTCACAAACGTACGTACGCCCGTCGCAATGTATTTACGTCGGTTACGTTAGGCTTTTTCGGCGTAAGGTTGTTCCTGCTATTAGGAGGTGCAGCCAATGTTAAGTATGGACATCGTTCCCGCTTCGAAATTTGAATTTTTTACGTTGTTTGCGTAAGTCGTTCGCGAATAGGGCTGGACGTAATTTACGTTCACGTCAAAACCAATACGTCGTTGCGCCGTACTTGGAAGCAATGCACACTGGGATATGTACACGGACGGCGCATGCGCCGTCCATAAAAACCGTCAATCACGTCAGGACATCATACATTTACATAAAACACGCCCCCCTTCCACATTTGAATTCCGCGCGCTTACGCCGGCCCCATTTACGCTACGCCGCCGCCAACTTACGGAGCAAGTGCTTTGTGAATACAGCACTTGCTCCTGTATGTTACGGCGGCATAGCGTAAATACGATACGCTGCGCCGCCGTATCATTGCGCGCCCCTACCTGAATCCACCCCCGTGTTTTTAAGGGCAGAGGGAAAAAAAATTGTGTCATGCACATGAAACTTAAGGGGTTAATCCTCTGCATGGTTTAACCACTTCAATACCAGGCACTTACACGCACCTTCCTGCCCAGGCCAATTTTCAGCGCTGACGCAATTTGAATGACAATTGCGCGGTCATGCTACACTGTACCCAAATGACATTTTTATCATTTTGTTCACAGTAGTAGAGCTTTCTTTTGGTGGTATTTGATCACCTCTGCGATTTTTATTTTTTGCGCAACAACTAAAAAAAAATGAAAGTTTTTATTGTTTCTATTTTTTTTGTAAATAAGTACGTTTTCTTTTTCAATTACGGGAACTGATAAGGGGGCACTCATACTGATTGTGGCATTGCTGGGCATCACTTTTATGTTGTGCCCATGTTGCCAATCAGTGCCCATTTGTTGGCATGTATTGTGAAGATTTTTTAACCTGTGGATGGCCATGGGGTACATACCTGGCCATCCACATGTTGCCCCCTTCCCTGGTGGTTCAGTGTGGGCATCCGCGGGGGGGGGGCTACGCTGATAAACAATCAGCGCGAACCCCCTGTCAGGAGAGCCACCGATCTGCTCTCCTCTACTCGCGTCTGTCAACCGTGAGTGAGGAAAAGCCGATCAACGGCTCTTCCTGTTTACATTGTGATCAGCCGTGATTGGACACGGCTGATCACGTGGTAAAGAGCCTCTGCCGGAGGCTCTTTACCGAGATCGGAGATGCAGGGTGTCAGACTGACACCCCGCATCACTGATCGCCGCGCTGAAGCCAGCATGTTATCCTGCTGGACGTCAATCGATAATAGATAGTCAAGGATAACTGAATCACTTCCTGGACGTCAATTGTCTATTGACCGGGCGGGAAGTGATTAAAAAGGCAGTTTGATCCCATCTTCTCTGCCCCCCCCCCCCCCATCTTTCACTGTCCCCAATCCATCTGCAGATAAAACAGAGCCTCAGGGGCACTTTGCACATGCTCAGATTGGTGTGTATTTTCTTGGGAGAGTGCATGTGATCAGCAAAGGGCCAATTAGCACTGTCCAGACAGGTGGACAGGGGTCCTGCAGCCTCATAGGACAGTCAGGGGAGAATGAAAACTCCTCCTACAAGCTTTAACCAGACACCAATAGAAGTCACAAGCCTGCTATATACTGCTGAGGAGAAAGGGCATTTAGCCATTTATATTTACTAAAACTATTGCATTTCTATGTTCTGTGGGAGACCAGATATAGTAAATGCAGGCTCCTGGGTTCAGTAATACTTTCCCATACACCTTGATGGCAGCCATGATGTATGTTCGAACCTATCAAGACATTAGCCCAGATAGAAGTGGTTGCTACTGGAGTAAGCATTATATAAACAATGCTTGTTTTTCTTGAACATATGCTCCTTAGCAACGCGTCAAGATAACAAATCAATACATTTTACACCTGTAATTTCCCCTACAATAATGCAGTACAGATCAAAGACATATAGTTGGACTTCCTTCTGAATTGCAATACATCTCAAAGAAAGCCGTCTGGTGATAAAAATGTGCATACAGGCATATTTTCATTAGTCTAGATCAAAGTTCATAAATGTAGTCAATTTGTGAGCTCCCCACCCAGTACTGTAAAAATAATAATAAAAAAACCTACAAAAGCAATCCATCAACTTCCACAAAAGAATTCTGCTGAGCTGAAGTCTTTATGTGAGTGGAGAATGCTCTAAATGTTCATATAATGCCCTCCAGAACAGGTGATCATTATTTCATATATAGGTGACCAGCCGGCCCCTTGAGAACGTCTAATAGAACGAAACATGTCAAAGCGGAGCCTATGCTGACGTCACTGCACCCGCCAGAGCTAGCGGCTGTGAGGAATATTGATGTGCTCTTTAAATGTATAAAATTGTCAGTAGCTCCTCAGTTTATAGGCAATTAAACTTAAGTTTTTACACCAAGGGGTGTTGTCATCTGTTTTCTTGCCAGATTGATGTGTGCCGAGCGGAGGAGGTGATCTAATGCAGTGCCTGTTTGTGTGCTCTGTGGTTCCTAAACCCTGTGATACATCCCAGGCACCCATGAGTGTTTTAAGACCACCTACAATTTAATGGGCAAACCAATCGATAAACTATTATTGTGATTTTTTTTTACCAAAAAGAATACGTATCGGCCTAAACTGAGGAATAATGTTTTTTATAAGTAAAAAGTATTGTTTATAGCGCAAAAAATAAAAACCGCAGAGGTGATCAAATACCACCAAAAGAAAGCTCTATTTGTGGGGAAAAAAGGACGCCAATTTTGTTTGGGAGCCACGTCGCAGTGCCAAATCGCCAAAAGGGGCAAGGTCCTTAACATGCATAATGGTCCGGGTCTTAAAGCGGGGGTTCACCCCAAAACAAAATTTTAACATTACATTCAGCCGAGTTGTCAGAATGACAATCTGATTTTTTTTCCCCCCGTACATACCGTATATTTACCGCCGCTTCCGGGTATGTCTTCTGCGGGACTGGGTGTTCCCAATTGATTGACAGGCTTCCGACCGTCGCATACAGCGTGTCACGAGTTGCCGAAAAAAAGCCGGACTGCGAGTCGGCTCTATACGGCGCCTGTGCACCGACGTTCGGCTTCTTTCGGCAACTCGTGAGGCGCAGTATGCGACAGTCGGAAGCCTGTCAATTAGGAACGCCCAGTCCCGCAGAAGACATACCCGGAAGCGGTGGTGAAAATACGGTATGTACGGGGATAAAAATAAATAAAAACAGCCAATTGTCATTCTGACAACTCGGCTGAATGTAATGTTTCAAATTTTTTTTGGGGGGGGGTGAACCCCCCGCTTTAAGTGGTTAAAGTACATTTTTGTTTTACATACATGCTCTGGTCCCATTGTGTACTTAAAAGTAGGGTATGCCTGTATAATATGGAGGAAATTTACACTTCTGGGCGCTGAGACCTATTTAATTATAATTCGTCCAAATGTTAAATTTTATTGTTTGGATTTAAAAGGTACAGCACAACAATATTGTATGGAGGTGCCTATTGATACCCCATTCCCACCTACTGTACAACCATACTCAGCATGCACATTTGAATATAGTGTACTGCATTGAGTAGCATTTTTGCTGTTGCTTATGGCTGTAGAAGCGATCTGAAGTGATCGGCAGAAACTCCATCTACAGACAGTTGTCCAGCTGGACAGCAGCAAGGAGCCCAGCGAGTCCAATTATAAAGGGGCGCTTTATCTCCTGGTACATTACGTATTACGTGTATTAACATAAATCACTGCCTGGATGAGTTGACAGATGCTAGCCTGCTCTGAAATGCTGACTGCAAGTTCCATTCCATGGAGTACCGAGATGAACTCCCTGCACATCATCTCATCACTACATCGCCTGGACAAATGGAGGAGGCGAGGATTCCAAAGCACTGCACACCAAGATGTACATTTCCAAAGTAATTATCTCAAAGGGTAACAAATACTTGTCATCTGCTGCCAGTCACGGCACAATCGTCGTTTCTAAAGTGCGCCTGCGCCGTAGACATTGGCGCACGGCTTTTATAAATATCTCCTAAACCGTGGAGGTTTAGGAGATATTTCCAGCACCTACATGTAAGTCTTACTCTATAGGTAAAAGTGGTCGTACAGGGTGTACAACCACGTGCTTACTGGGCACGTATACCCCCTTCCTGCCCAGGCGAAATTTTAGCTTCTGGCACTGCGTCGCTTTAACTGACAATTGCACGGTCGTGAGACGTGGCTCCCAAACAAAATTGACGTCCAAACAATAAGCGTATAGTGCAGGGGTAGTGAATTAAAATTCACGGGGGTCCGGACGGAAAAAAATTCTTCCAGCGGAGGTCCGAATGTCATATTGGTGCTATGACGCCACATGATATCCTCCACTTCACAGCGCCCCCCCACCACACATCTTTAAGACCCACACACCACCGAAATCGACATAAAAATCTCAAAATACATTTCTTTCATTTTTATGCAGCACAGATCAGCATAGAAACAGAATGCATTTTGTACCACACTGCTCAGCACGCAGGGGCGCTGTTTCAATGTGAACAGGACACATAGAAAACAGACCTGTGTTTTGCCAGTGCAGAAATCATAGAACCCCTTTTACATCAGTGTCCTCAGCCCCCCCCCCCTTACATCACATCCCCCTGCCTCATCACAAACCCCCCATTACAGACTGACCCCCCCAAATCACAGATCCCCCATCCCAGACTGACCCCCCAAATCACAGACCCCCATCACATACCGATCCCCCCCAATCACAGATGGACACCCCCAGCACAGACTGATTCCCCACAATCACAGATGGACCCCCCAATCACAGACTGAACCCCCACAATCACAGATCCCCCTATTACAGGCTGACCCCCCCCCCCAAATCAGATCCCCCAAATCACAGACCCCCTATTACAGACTGACCCCCAATCACAGATGGACCCCCGCCAATCACAGATGGACCCCCACAATCACAGACCACCCCATCACAGACTGAACCCCCCCCCACAATCACCCCCCCCCCAAATCAGACTGATCCCCCCAATTACAAACTGAACCCCCCACAATCACAGAACACCCCATCACAGACTGAACCCCCCACAAACACAGATCCCCCCATCACAGACTGACCCCCCAAATCAGACCCCCTATAACAGACTGACCCACCAATCACAGACTGACCCCCCAAATTCACAGACCACCCCATCACAGACTGACCCCCCAATCACAGACCCCACTATCATAGACTGATCCCCCCACAATCACAGACTGAACCCCCCCCCACAATCACAGACCTCCCCAATTACAGACCACCCCATCACAGACTGAACCCCCCCCCCCCCCTCAATCACAGATCCCCCCTATCACAGACTGACCCACCAATCACAGACTGACCCCCCAAATCACAGACCTCCTATCACAGACTGACCCCCCAAATCAGACTTAACCCCCCCCCCCCCCCAATTACAAACTGAACCCCCCCACCCACAATCACAGAACACCCCATCTTAGACTGAACCCCCCACAATCACAGATCTCCCTATCACAGACTGACCCCCCCCCAAATCAGACCCCCTATCACAGACTGACCCACCAATCAGACGGACCCCCCAAATTCACAGACCCCCCCATCACAGACTGAACAACCCCCTCCCTACAATAAAAGACCCCCCCCCATCGCAGACTGACTTCCCCCCATCACAATCCTCTCAATAGCAAACCCCTGTCCTGTCCTGTCCTGCACAGCACAACACTCCCCCTCCCCACAGAAAACCTACCTTATTCACACAGGACATGGAGCGTGGCCTCTCTGGACAATGGGCGGGACCTTTCCCATTAAAAGCGAGTGATTTGTTGCTGGGACCAACCCACTGCCTAGCAACCAATCACCCACTTTCTAACTTAAAAAGTCCCGCCCATTGTCCAGCGCGGTCGTGATTCATGTTTGTGTGAATAAGGCAGACAGGCAGTGTGGGGAGGGGGGAGTGCAGAGACGGCACAGACCTGCTGCGCCTGCCATGCTGTGTATATAGCGGCATCGGCAGGCGGGCGAGCCGGCCACAGAGACACACAGGCGAGGCTGCGGTCCGGGTAGAATGGCCACTGGGGCCGGAACCGGACCGCGGTCCGCCATTTAGTGACGCCCGGTATAGTGACTGGTTTGCGCAAAAGTTATAGCGCCAAAATAGGGGACATAATTATTATTATTTATTTATTATTATTTTTTTTTTTTTTACTAGTAATGGCGGTGATCTGCGATTTTTATTAATATATATATATATATATATATTGTAGACGACCTTTGTGCAAACCAAAGGCTCATTGCAATTTTTTTTACCAAAAATATGTATTAAAATACATATCGGCCTAAACTGAGGAAACTTTTTTTTTATATATTTTTGGGACATTACAGCAAAAAGTTAAAAATATTGCATTTTTTTTTTCAAAATTGTCGCTCTATTTTTGTTTATAGCACAAAAACTAAAAGCCGCAGAGGTGATCAAATACCACCAAAAGAAAGCTCTATTTGTAGGGGAAAAAAAGGACGCCAATTTTGTCAGTTAAAGTGACAGTGCCGAATCGCAAAAAGTGGCCTGGTCTTAAAGCTGCATAATGGTCCGGGGCTTAAGGATGAGCTCCAGCATGTTCACACACCCCACGTGCAGAGCCCGCCAGGAAGTTGGCACTGCGCTAATCACAGGCAGTGAGACATTGTCCCGATGCGCGGATGCAGAGATTGGTAAATGTCTCACTGCCCATGATTAGCGCAGAGTAGTGCCAACTTCCTGGCGGGCTGTGCGAACACGCCGGAGCTCATCCTTCTCTTAAGTAGTACTAATGTTTAGGGCAGTTTAGATCCAGGGACAAATGCTCAGAACGCAGACTGCTTGCATTCTGGGCATTTGTTCCTGGGCACAAACCTTGGTATTGCTCAGTGCAGCATCTCTCAGCCTCTCTGAGTTTTACAGGCTGCAGACAATGGGGCTGGACAAGGCCCCTATGCATTCCACCCGTACCTAAAATGCTGGAGGCCCATGCCCTGGAGCCAACTGCCGAGTGTGCATGAGACCTAATAGAGAAGAATTAGAACAAGCTCCCATGTGAAGAGTTGCAGGTGAGATCTCAGCACGTGGTTAGCAGAGTAAAGGTCACTGGATGAAAGTTGATGTCCTTTCTTTCCAGTGCTTGCTCACAATGTGACTCGTGTACGTTCTTCATTCCTGCTTAATAACTAAGCGAGAGTCTTTCATGTATTCAGCATTTCAGAAAAATCAAATAAGTTAGAACCTATCATCAACATTAAACACAGCCTACAGCAAGGCCTCGGAATTCTTAGTTTTCTGCTTTAGTTTACTGTCTACGTTGCTCAACTAAACCCCATTGTCCGAGCAATAGATTCTAATTAGCCCTTCAGAATGTCGGGTCAAAGAATCAACGGATAAACTGAAGTGTATAATAAAAATGAATTAAAAACAAAAATCACAGGTCTGGTAAAGCTTTGATGTGCAAGTCATTCATTTCTGAAAATAACAGTTGAGAACTGTAACGCATACAAGCGGGAAAAGCTTCTTCGTTGATACCGTAAAGCTGAACTAAAGGCAAACAGCTGCATGCATAAAAAGCATGAGCTCCGGCGTGTTCACATAGAACACGTGCAGAGCCCGCCAGGAAGTCTGCACCCGCGCTGCGCTAATCACAGCCAGGCAGACATTGTCCGATGCTCGGCTGCAGAGATCGGGAAATGTCTGCCTGGCTGTGATTAGCGCAGTGTGGGTGCCAACTTCCTGGCGGCTCTGCACGTGTTCTATGCGAACACGCCGGAGCTCATCCTTAATAAAAAGTATTGGGACACCTCCCTTTACATGAACTTTAATGGCATCCCAGTCTTAGTCTGTAGGGTTCAATATTTAGTTGGCCCACCCTTTAGAGCAGGGGTGTCCAAACTTTTTTCAAAGAGGGCCAGATTTGATGAAGTGAACATGAGGGCCGACTATTTTGCCCAACATTCTTTGAACCATTAAAATTAAATACAAATACACTGCCCAACAAGAATTCTCTTGCCTTTTTGGCTGTGTGTGGTCAAGATTCTAAGGATGAGCTTGGGCGTTTTATTTGGATATACCATATTTATCGGCGTATAACACACACCTTCACTGTAAGAGGGAAGTTTCAGGGAAAAAAAATTACATTTTAAATAAAGAATTGTGAAGCAAAATAAGGGTCATTGCCCATCACCGCAGCCTCCCCATCGCCATGAATGCAGCCACACCATCGCCATGAATGCAGCCACACCATCGCCATGAATGCAGCCTCACCATCGCCATGAATGCAGCCTCACCATCGCCATGAATGCAGCCTCACCATCGCCATGAATGCAGCCTCACCATCGCCATGAATGCAGCCTCACCATCGCCATGAATGCAGCCTCACCATCGCCATGAATGCAGCCTCACCATCGCCATGAATGCAGCCTCACCATCGCCATGAATGCAGCCTCACCATCGCCATGAATGCAGCCTCACCATCGCCATGAATGCAGCCTCACCATCGCCATGAATGCAGCCTCACCATCGCCATGAATGCAGCCTCACCATCGCCATGAATGCAGCCTCACCATCGCCATGAATGCAGCCTCTAAATGCACGATGCTCTGGAATTCGTTGGGGGCTACAAAAGAGCCATATATCCAAATTACCAGTGGGGCCGCAATTGGCCCCCGGGCCGGACTTTGGACATGCCTGCTTTAGAGCTATAACAGCTTAAACTCCTTTAAGAAGGCTGTCCACAAGGTTTAGGAGGGTGTCTATAGAAATGCTTGACCATTCTTCCAGAAGCACATTTGTGAAGTCAGGCACCAATGTAGACACCCAAAGGTATTCTATTGGGTTATGGTGCAGGCGAGTCATGTTCCTCCATCCCAAACTCGCTCACCCATGTCTTTATGGACCTTGCTTTGTGCACTGGTCCAAATCATTTGGTGGAGGGGGGGGGGGGATTATGGTGTGGGGTTGTTTTTGTAGGGTTAGGCTCGGGCCCTTAGTTCTAGTAAAGGGAACTCTTAAGAGGGGTTGTAAAGGTTTACATTTTTATTTTTTAAACATACCATATTTGCCTCCACAGTGCAGTTCATTTTGCACAGAGTGGCCCCGATCCTCGTATTCTGGGGGCCCTCGGTGGCTGTCTTGGCTCCTCCCCGCAAGAGCTAACCCCCCTCTGGGAAGCGCTCGCCTAAGGGGGTTAAGCTTGCGGGCGCGCTACCGTGTGATACAGTAGGCGAGTCATAGCCGCCGAGTGCATCACTTGGCCCCGCCGCACCCGGTCACTGATTTGATTGACAGCAGCGGTAGCCAATGGCTACGCTGCTATCAATCATCCAATAAAGAGCCCACAAGAGCTGAGAAAAAGCAACGCGAATCGCGCCCATGGAGATTCGGGGCTCAGGTAAGTAAAACAGAGGCTCCGGACAATGCAAGGTGTTTTTTCACCTTATAGGATGCATTAAAGTGAAAATACACAAAGCTTTACAACCCCTTTAAGGTGTCAGTATACCAAGACATGTTGGACAATTTCATGCTCCCAACTTTTTTTTTTATACACTTTCTGAAATAACAGTAAGGCTGGGTTCACACTGGTGCGCTGTGCGAGATTGCATGCGGTTCGCACCGCAGTGCAAATCAAATGCAATGTCCGTGCAATTCAATTTCAGCCAGATAGTATGGCTGATATCGCACCGCATTCGGACCAAACACGCACAGTACCCTTTTTTTGGTCCGCACCAGAATCCGATGGCATGGGTGCTCACACCTATGCCATCCGATTCATGTCCAAACTGTTAGTTTGAAGTGCGATACGCGAGCTGAAATGGGGTTGTCGTTAATGATGCATGACACTCCCCAGCAGTTCGCATATGGCAGTGCGAGTCGGGTGCAATGTGGGAACCCGCAGTGGATTTGCAGGGTTCCCGCATCGCACTAGTGTGAACCCGGCTTAAGTTGGGGTTATCCAATATGGTCAATTTAGATGCAAACAGTGCCAAGTGTAATTGTTTGATGTGGCTTCTGGTTCATAACACATAGCACTGCAGAAACGGATCAAAAGCAAACTGCACAGGTGTGAACCAGGCCTATGCCCTGGGTACACACTGCACAGGCCTACGGCCCTGGTACACACTAGTGCTTTTTGACGTCAATGGCACCGTCCTAATCGCTGCACCGATTTAAAAAAGTTGTTTCTGTACTACTTTTTGCGATTTAGGGTTGCGAGTTACATTGACACTTGTGCAGAAACCTGCACAGATGTCTCTGTAATCACGGCCCAAATCGGAACGGACAAGTGGGAGTGAAATCCTGCCAGTTCAGCTGAACTCGCATAGCTTCATTCCCACAGCCCAGTGTGAACCAGGCCTATGGGTCTATTCACACCAGGTGTGGTGGGACACTGTTAAGCGGCATTCCAGCAAAGTGCCACCTCATTATGAAGCAAAGGGACTACTATGTGGCCAATTCACACCGCAGGGTTGCAGTGGTAAGCAGCTGGCGTGCATTGAAAAAAAAAAAAAATGTGTGATGCGCCTTGATCAGAGCATTGGCACTGCAGCGTGCTTGTAATGCAGCGGCTGCTTTGAATAGACCCTTACATCATGTGATCCTTCAAAGTCCGCTGATGCTGATTGATGTCTCTGAAATTCATTAGCACATTGAAGAGATGCTGCCAGGACATTCCTATTCTGCCCAATACCTAGAAGCGTGCTTTAGAACACCCATGCGAAAAGGTTGGCAGATAATTTAGACTTCAACAAGAACATGTTAAAATACTGAAGTAGAAGGACTAACAAAATCAGGCATTACTATTACAGAACTTATTGGATTTCAGCTTTCACTGTCTGTTTGGAGACCACCAATCTGGTTGGTTTGGTTTTTCTTTTCAAAGGTTTACTACCTTTGTCTGTGCTTAAGTGATGATTAATATTACTTTACATAGCCAGTCTCAATCAGGATTCCTCCAGGAGGTTCCTAGAACTGTGGCTGATGGACCTTCAATCTTATGGTGCTTATACAGTTCTGTAGTGAACAATACGCATAACACATTCAATCTGTTTAGCGGTCTTTTAGGGTAGCATTCTGACCACCAAATGCATGGCGGCCATTCTTCCCCACTGACCACCAAATGCATGGCGGCCATTCTTCCCCACTGACCACCAAATGCATGGCAGCCATTCTTCCCACTGACCACCAAATGCAAGGCGGCCATTCTTCCCACTGACCACCAAATGCAAGGCGGCCATTCTTCCCACTGACCACCAAATGCAAGGCGGCCATTCTTCCCACTGACCACCAAATGCAAGGCGGCCATTCTTCCCCACTGACCACCAAATGCAAGGCGGCCATTCTTCCCACTGACCACCAAATGCAAGGCGGCCATTCTTCCCACTGACCACCAAATGCAAGGCGGCCATTCTTCCCACTGACCACCAAATGCAAGGCGGCCATTCTTCCCACTGACCACCAAATGCAAGGCGGCCATTCTTCCCACTGACCACCAAATGCAAGGCGGCCATTCTTCCCACTGACCACCAAATGCAAGGCGGCCATTCTTCCCCACTGACCACCAAATGCAAGGCAGCCATTCTTCCCACTGACCACCAAATGCAAGGCGGCCATTCTTCCCACTGACCACCAAATGCAAGGCAGCCATTCTTCCCCACTGACCACCAAATGCAAGGCGGCCATTCTTCCCACTGACCACCAAATGCAAGGCGGCCATTCTTCCCACTGACCACCAAATGCAAGGCGGACATTCTTCCCCACTGACCACCAAATGCAAGGCGGCCATTCTTCCCACTGACCACCAAATGCAAGGCGGCCATTCTTCCCCACTGACCACCAAATGCAAGGCAGCCATTCTTCCCCACTGACCACCAAATGCAAGGCGGCCATTCTTCCCACTGACCACCAAATGCAAGGCGGCCATTCTTTCCACTGACCACCAAATGCAAGGCGGCCATTCTTTCCACTGACCACCAAATGCAAGGCGGCCATTCTTCCCACTGACCACCAAATGCAAGGCGGCCATTCTTTCCACTGACCACCAAATGCAAGGTGGACATTCTTCCCACTGACCACCAAATGCAAGGCAGACATTCTTCCCACTGATGGGGGGTCATTCTTCCAACTGACACCCAAATGTCAAGTGGACACTGTCCCCGCTGACCTCTACTGATGGGGAAGGAGTCATTCTTCCCACTGACCACCAAATGCAAGGCGGCCATTCTTCCCACTGACCACCAAATGCAAGGCGGCCATTCTTCCCCACTGACCACCAAATGCAAGGCAGCCATTCTTCCCACTGACCACCAAATGCAAGGCGGCCATTCTTCCCACTGACCACCAAATGCAAGGCAGCCATTCTTCCCCACTGACCACCAAATGCAAGGCGGCCATTCTTCCCACTGACCACCAAATGCAAGGCGGCCATTCTTCCCACTGACCACCAAATGCAAGGCGGCCATTCTTCCCACTGACCACCAAATGCAAGGCGGCCATTCTTCCCCACTGACCACCAAATGCAAGGCAGCCATTCTTCCCCACTGACCACCAAATGCAAGGCGGCCATTCTTCCCACTGACCACCAAATGCAAGGCGGCCATTCTTTCCACTGACCACCAAATGCAAGGCGGCCATTCTTTCCACTGACCACCAAATGCAAGGCGGCCATTCTTCCCACTGACCACCAAATGCAAGGCGGCCATTCTTTCCACTGACCACCAAATGCAAGGTGGACATTCTTCCCACTGACCACCAAATGCAAGGCAGACATTCTTCCCACTGATGGGGGGTCATTCTTCCAACTGACACCCAAATGTCAAGTGGACACTGTCCCCGCTGACCTCTACTGATGGGGAAGGAGTCATTCTTCCCACTGACGACCAACAACGTAAAGTTCTACTGATGACCACTGTTGGGGGGGGGGGGGGGACGGTATTCTTCCTAGTAGCCACTAACGCAAAAGGCATTTTTGCCAGTGACCGCCAATTAACAGTTTTTTTGCAAAGGGTTCCCCTAAACCTGAAAATTATTTCAAGGTTTTCCCTGAGGTTAAAGGATTGAAAATGGCGGCTTTACATAGTCACAAGATTTCATAGGCATTTGCCATTTCCGAAAACAACAAAGTAAAATAGAAAGTTTAACATTCAAATATTTCCAAAATTCTGTAGGATATATATTGTTGGAAAAGAGTCAAAGTTCATGATTTTAGCCTTGCCAAAGAACAGGCACCCTTCTATTGTCTAACCGCTGGCCACCTGCACTAAAGGAAGCCTACCAACAGATGGGACGTCTCCCAACTTCCGCGGACTACAGGGTCATTTTAAAGAGGTATTTCTTGGGAACATGGGAATGTGGCTAAAAGTGATGTATTGTAGACATCCTTACAAAGACAGGAAGGTGTATGAATCTGTGGAAGAGTTCATGGAGAAGACTGGGCAGTGAAATCCAGAAGAGAAAGCGTATCTAAGAATACAAAATGTAGTGCGAGAACCAAAATGTAGTATACTGCATCTTACCAATCCTTAGATGTGGTGGCTGCATTCATTTTCTATTTTCTCCTTAATTTTTAACAGGTTCAATGGTACTTTACTGTACTTACAGAAACCGTGCTTAACTTGACAAAAGAAATCTATTGCAACCATCACCATCTAATCACGATCACTGGTAAGCCACACAATTGTTGGGTTTAGATAGACTTTAACTACTTCCCTACCGGACGCCGTCATATGACGTCCTGGACTTTCGGGGGGGGGAGGGGGACCGAATGATGCCTGCCTCCTTTTCAGTCGGCGATTCTTTCCATAAGAATGATCATAGCGGCAGTTCCGCCACTCAATCGTTCTTAAAGGCGACGGGACGGGATGGGATGCCGACCCCCGCCTGTGCCATCGGGGGCCCGAAGAATCATCCAGCGCCGGCCGACGATAGAGATTTCCGGTCATCTCTATGACCACTGGACGGGCACGACGTTATGACGTCAAGCCCAGGTTCCCAGAAGTAAACAAAGCCGCGGCTGTCATGAGATTGGTGAGTTTTTTTTTTCTCGATCTCATGCTTTCAAGCCTGGAGAGATATGGGGGTACTATTGTCCCGCATCTCTCCATAAAGAGGACCTGTCACGCACCATTCCTATTACAAGGGATGTTTACATTCCTTGTAATAAGAATAAAAGTGATCAATTTTTTAAAGTGTAATATAGTGTAAAATTTAAAAACGCCATTGTCCTCTGGAGCTCGCGCCCAGAAGCAAACACGCACGCAAGTCCCACCCACATAGGTAAATGCCGTTCAAACCACACATGTGAGGTATCACAGCGTGTGCAACAATTCTAGCACTAGACCTCCTCCAACGCTAAACTGGTAATCTGAAAAAAGGAGATTTTTAAGTACTGAAGTTTGACGCCATTCCATGAGTGTTCGCAATTTTAAAATTAAATATAAGGAGAGGTGCTCATATATCCAATAACTGTAGTATTGGCCACATCCCTGGGCAACATATGACAAAGAAGAATATACCCCCTTGGTGGGACTTTGCAAGCCAAACAGTGTTGGTATAAAATGGTCTTTATTGGGACAAGATGAACATGTTGGCACTTGATGCAAGCACACAATGTGCACCTAGGTGCATAAAAAAGCAACACAAGTGCAATTTACAAAACAGTACCACCAAAGACAATAAGTGTGCCAAAATTGGCAAGAAATAACAAAACAAAAAACAAAACATGAAAGCACTCTCCTAGTGGGCGATGTGGATATGCCCGACGCGTTTCTGGTTGACAAACCGTCATCAGGGGCCACGGGAGCAGAGTAGTGAAAGTTGTAATTCAACCACGTAGTGGACTAGGTGTGGATCCCCCTAGAGTACCTATTCTCATTGGGGGGACAACACCAAAGTTTAGCCTCAGACCTCTCTGAATGCTTTAGGTCCATTGAGACCACAGAGGGGAATTGTTTTAAGACAAGGTCTTGGAATTGGGCAGGACATGAATCTGCTGGATATACACCAACAGGTCCTGGGCCCTTCTAATTCCCGCTCCTCTGGCAGTGAGGGCTGTTCGTACATTACCCCACACTTACATAACTTTTGGACTGAGCTTGGACTACTCTAGGGGGATTCACACCTAGTCCACTACGTGGTTGAATTACAACTTGCACTACTCTGCTCCATTGGCCCCTGATGACGGTTTGTCAACCAGAAACGCGTCTTTTTTATGCACGTAGGTGCGCATCGTGTGCTTGCATCAAGTGCCAACATGTTCATCTTGTCCCAATAAAGACCATTTTATACCAACACTGTTTGGCTTGCAAAGTCCCACCAAGGGGGTATATTCTTTGTCGCAATTTTAAAATGTGACATGTTTGGTATCCATATATTCGGCGTAACATCTTTCACATTATACAAAAAAATTGGGCTAACTTTACTGTTGTTATTTTTTATTAAAAAAAAAAGGCGTTTGAAAAATTATTGCCCAAATACTGTGCGAGATAAAAAGTTGGAATGATCGCCATTTTATTCCCTAGGGTGTCTTCTTAAAAAAATAAATAATAATGTTTGGGGGTTTTGAGTAAGTTTCTAGCAAAAAAAAAAAAATTATGATTTTTACATGAGCGAGAGGAGTGCCAGAATAGGCGCGGTATGGAAGTGGTTAAGCTGTGATGTAAATGGGCGTCCAACCTCCGCATTCTATCATCTCTTCAGAAGAAGGGTGACATCACCCTCATCTAGGCACCATGGAAGAAAACCAGGAAAGGACAAGTATATTATTCAACTCCTGGGACTTTACAAGTACTGATGCGGGCTTATAAATAAAGAAAATCTATGTTCAACACTTCCTTAAAAAAAAAAAAAACTTTTTTTTATCTAGTTTTTGCTGGGGATATCCTACCCCTCTATAAAGACCCCACGCAAGAAAAAAAAAAAACAATTTTGCTGGAACTCCACTTTAACCTCGTTAGGACAAGGCTGTATAAAGTTAATACCCAACATCGCAGCGAAGAGGTTAACACCGCAGAGATGACGCCAGATCTCTAGAGCCATACTTTCAAGTCATTATCTAGCCCCTGTGAAATAGCCACACTACACTGCAAAAATGTGATTACATAAGAAGCAATGAGCTCAATGTGTCAGAATAAATCATATACCAATAAAACTGCTTTAACAGAGGACACCTACTCCTTACTTGAGAAGTGTAAAAAACAAATATTCAATGACAGAAAGGCCAGTTCTCACCTAGGAATTGAAACATTACTCATAAGACAAGGTTTGTTCTCCCACTTATAGATGGAATGCTAGTCAACCCAACCCCGTGTCCCCACCTTATACTTCTATCTACACAATGGGGGTTATTTACGAAAGGCAAACGCACTTTGCACTACTAGTGCAAAGTGCACTTGAAATTGCACCTGAATTGAATAGATGAACAGGGGAGATATTTGGGGATTTCGGTGCAAGAATGATATCAAATATATCATTTAACAATCATTTACTTTAAGAAACAAAATCAAAAATGTATTAAGAATAAAACGGTTGACAAGTACAGTATATCACAGTATTAGCAGGACAGCACTGTAAGAAGGATTTCCCAACATGTTTCGCCCATACGAGCGAAACATGTTGGGAAATCCATCTTGCAGTGCTGTCCTGCTAATATTGTGATAAACTGTACTTGTCAACCATTTTAGCAGCATTATACAGGCCATCCCATAGACCCTGAAAAAAATGGAAGACCTACTGTCGAACCAAGTTCCGTAGGTACTTCCACTTACCTCTCCACGCCGCAGGGCGTTACCTATGCAAGAGGCCCAACCTTCACCCTTCACCGTGGGTTTTGTCAGAGACCTTCAGGGACCGGGGTCCATGGACAGGAACACCACTCCCCTGGACCTATATAGCACTCTGGCATCAGAAAACTTTTAGCCGTGGAATTGACTAAAGTACTGGAGCCCAGGGTCCAGCTCTCCAAGGAGAAGCATTATAGGCCAAACCTCGTTCTTTCCAAGGCCCGGGTACCGTACACCTTGGCTATGAAGCACTTCGGACGGATCCGGATTCTATGGAGGCTTTTTAAATCCAGGAAGGATCCCTCCAGTGGAGCTCCTCAGAGCACATGTTCACTCGTGACCAACACCTTAGACACTGGTAAAGAAAAACTGATGTGCTCCCAGTATGGGAGGGGTTATGTAGGGAGGGAATTGATTACACCAGTGTCCAGCACCTGAAGGTGGAATATAACCCACATAGTAATACGAGCGAAACATGTTGACAAATCCATCTTGCAGTGCTGTCCTGCTAATACTGTGATAAACTACTTGTCAACCATTTTTTTCTTAATACATTTTTTATTTTGTTTCTGAAAAGTATAGGATACTTCTAGTTAAAGGAGTTGTATTCTGGAAAGGTTAGTTAGGATCTCATCCCACCCAAACTCTTCATTTCGAAATGTGTTCAGAGTCAGGGCACTCCCAACGATTTCAGCAGCCTACAAGGTGCTGCTCCAGCCTCCTTTGGTATCCTCTTCCTCAAGTGGAAAAGAGACCTAGGCCTCACGTTCCCATCGGCTCAGAGAGAACAAAATCTTATCCTTTTTGCTCACTACTTGTCCACGTCGAGAAAATACAAGAAACTGGGCTACAAGGTTCTCATACGCTGGTACAAAGTCCTGGCTTCTATATATCTAATAAAAAATATTTGGAACAAAAAAAAAGTCCTGGCGCTATTGTGTAAAATGTACCGGAGGCGGTGAACACGTGCTAGAAATGCAAAGGGATGGGAGGGTACCATCCTCCATATCTTCTGGTCATGTAGACCAGTGGTTATCAACCTCAGTCCTTAAGTACCCCACCCCCCCAACAGGCCATGTTTGTAGGTTTTCCTTCATCTTGCACGGGTGCTTTAAATCAATAGCTTGGTATTTTGGACAGCTTTTTTTTATCCAAGAGAAATTCCCAAAACATGGCCTGTTGGGGGTACTTGAGGACTGAAGTTGAGAACCATTGATGTAGACCGCTTTTGGGCTTCTGGTCCCGAGTTAGGGAGACTATCAAACTCGAGTTCGGGAGACTCATTGATCTTGATCTAGGTGCAGACCCAAGCAAGGTACCCACTACACCACTCTGATTTGACAAAATATAGACCTAAATCAATGCCGATCCACCTTCTGAATGCAGCCAGGGCCTCTATACCGGCACTCTGGAAGCAGGAATCCCCATCTTAACTCTCGCCCTGGTTTCAGCCGCATCACAAGGCGAATAGGAGAACTTCAGGCACTCATGGCTCTACTGGACGCTCTGTACTTCCAGGGATAATTGCGATATTCTAGCAACCAAAGAGAGATGCCACCCCCCCCCTATTTCTTTCACTCCCTATTTTACTCTATTTCTTTGCTCTGGGATTCAGAAATCCAACACCCATTTGCTGCCCTATAAATAAGGTTTGGACTGGGTGGAAGCTGTGCCATCACCCAATTTGTGCTATGCGTATTGATTAAAGTGGTGGTAAACCCTTACATTATACCCAGTGAAGTAACTGGTGATACAAAGTGATGAAAAAAAATGTCAGGAAAACTTGTAAGAAGTGATTCATAACAGAGGAACAAAGCAGCAGACAGAAATGACACTTCGTGCTCTTGAGACAAGTACACACTACAGAGGGCTATGCTTTGTTTATATTTCATGTTTGAGGTTTACAACCACTTTGATATGTGGAAAGTCTTTATCTCACTGGACGTAGCTTTTATACTCATTCTGTATTGTGACTGGTATGGAATGTCCCACTTTTTTGTACCGATATGCTGGTGCAGCCACACCCTTGCCTGTTGGAAAAAAACTCCATAAAAGAATAATAATAAATAATAAAAAAGTACAGATCCTGGCAACTTTCCACTGTTAAATTAACCTTGCAATGAACGCGATTGGCACTGCGCTGACAAGCCATTCACCTCTGCAGCTAGGGGTTCGAATCCCGGTCTCGGCTACATGTGAATTGAGTTTGGTGGTCTCAGCCCGGCTCCCGGTGGGTGTGCTATGCGAGGTTAGCCTGCTCTTAGTGCGCCCACCCCCCTCCCACAAAAACTACCACACTTACACACGCACTCGAAATTGGGTTAACATGCACGCACTTTGACCACACGGTCTCTAAAAAGAGAGGCGAAGGACTAACGAGGGTGGTTGAGCGGGCTAGATCCTCTCACTCCCTTATAGGGAGTCACTCTGCCCCGTTGGGCTTCAAAGCGGAGCAGGTAGGGCGGGCTGTGTGGGAGGACCCCCTCACAACCGCCATTGCCACCCGGGCATGGAGAAAGGTGGCAGAATGCCTCTGGGGGAGGCCTGCCTACTCCCAACTCCTGCAGTCCGGCTCCTCTCTCGAGTACACGCACAAAAACACACTAAGGAAAAAAAAAGAACCTTGCACATACAAAAAAATAAAAAAAATGCATTATTGTATAAACATAGATCTAGAAAAGCCCTTTATGACTCTTCTGTTGGTGTCAGGAGAATCCCAAATAATCTACAATAATTCCAATAATTATAATACATTACAATGACATTTTTTTTTATTTTTTTTTATTTTGCATTGTTTGTAGTATTTAAAATGTATATTTATCCCAACCATCATTTTATACCCCTGCTCTCTATACGACACTCCTTCAGGTAAACAGCAATGCAAGCCAAATACCAAGCAAAAGTCACCCGACATGTTCTATTCCCAGGGAGAACCATTAACTGTCACGTGACTACAGACAATTCTAAGGGCTTACAGACATTGTGAATTAAAAAAGTGTCACGGTGAAAAAATATGTTCTATAAAAAGCAACAATGCACAACCCATCTAATATGTCCGGTGATATGGACAACTGGGCGCATTCTGCAAAAGATCAAGTCTAGCGAGAGCGCTCAGTTCGAAATGTTCCACTTTCCGAGCAATTTTCCCTCATTATGAGAACAGAGAGGCATTGAAAATAACAGAGCTGAGATATGATAGTTCCAGAGGATCAGCAATTAAACAGCCTCTGTCATTGCTGTACGAGGTTCTGTGTGTTGTCAGACTCCAGAACAGAAGAAAGACTGTGCACATGAATGAGCTTTCTCAGACTATCAGAGTCAGATCACGCCACGCCGCAGTACCTGACCGCTAGGATCTGGACATCCTTTATTTTCATTCAAACTGGGAAAGAAGAATTCAAGAATATAAAATATTGTCACATCACAAAACCAAATTCATATATAAAAAAATAAATAACAAAAAAGGGAAAGTGGCAGCTTGGTCCTATGAAGAAATCAGTGAGGACCACAGAGAGGACCACAGAGAGGACCACAGAGAGGACCACAGAGAGGACCACAGAGAGGACCACAGAGAGGACCGCAGAGAGGACCGCAGAGAGGACCGCAGAGAGGACCGCAGAGAGGACCGCAGAGAGGACCGCAGAGAGGACCGCAGAGAGGACCACAGAGAGGACCGCAGAGAGGACCACAGAGAGGACCGCAGCGAGGAACTCAGAGAGGACCGCAGCGAGGAACACAGAGAGGACCTCAGCGAGGAACACAGAGAGGACCTCAGCGAGGAACACAGAGAGGACCTCAGCGAGGAACACAGAGAGGACCTCAGCGAGGAACACAGAGAGGACCTCAGCGAGGAACACAGAGAGGACCTCAGCGAGGAACACAGAGAGGACCTCAGCGAGAACACAGAGAGGACCTCAGCGAGGAACACAGAGAGGACCTCAGCGAGGAACACAGAGAGGACCTCAGCGAGGAACACAGAGAGGACCTCAGCGAGGAACACAGAGAGGACCTCAGCGAGGAACACAGAGAGGACCTCAGCGAGGAACACAGAGAGGACCTCAGCGAGGAACACAGAGAGGACCTCAGCGAGGAACACAGAGAGGACCTCAGCGAGGAACACAGAGAGGACCTCAGCGAGGAACACAGAGAGGACCTCAGCGAGGAACACAGAGAGGACCTCAGCGAGGAACACAGAGAGGACCTCAGCGAGGAACACAGAGAGGACCTCAGCGAGGAACACAGAGAGGACCTCAGCGAGGAACACAGAGAGGACCTCAGCGAGGAACACAGAGAGGACCTCAGCGAGGAACACAGAGAGGACCTCAGCGAGGAACACAGAGAGGACCTCAGCGAGGAACACAGAGAGGACCTCAGCGAGGAACACAGAGAGGACCTCAGCGAGGAACACAGAGAGGACCTCAGCGAGGAACACAGAGAGGACCTCAGCGAGGAACACAGAGAGGACCTCAGCGAGGAACACAGAGAGGACCTCAGCGAGGAACACAGAGAGGACCTCAGCGAGGAACACAGAGAGGACCTCAGCGAGGAACACAGAGAGGACCTCAGCGAGGAACACAGAGAGGACCTCAGCGAGGAACACAGAGAGGACCTCAGCGAGGAACACAGAGAGGACCTCAGCGAGGAACACAGAGAGGACCTCAGCGAGGAACACAGAGAGGACCTCAGCGAGGAACACAGAGAGGACCTCAGCGAGGAACACAGAGAGGACCTCAGCGAGGAACACAGAGAGGACCTCAGCGAGGAACACAGAGAGGACCTCAGCGAGGAACACAGAGAGGACCTCAGCGAGGAACACAGAGAGGACCTCAGCGAGGAACACAGAGAGGACCTCAGCGAGGAACACAGAGAGGACCTCAGCGAGGAACACAGAGAGGACCTCAGCGAGGAACACAGAGAGGACCTCAGCGAGGAACACAGAGAGGACCTCAGCGAGGAACACAGAGAGGACCTCAGCGAGGAACACAGAGAGGACCTCAGCGAGGAACACAGAGAGGACCTCAGCGAGGAACACAGAGAGGACCTCAGCGAGGAACACAGAGAGGACCTCAGCGAGGAACACAGAGAGGACCTCAGCGAGGAACACAGAGAGGACCTCAGCGAGGAACACAGAGAGGACCTCAGCGAGGAACACAGAGAGGACCTCAGCGAGGAACACAGAGAGGACCTCAGCGAGGAACACAGAGAGGACCTCAGCGAGGAACACAGAGAGGACCTCAGCGAGGAACACAGAGAGGACCTCAGCGAGGAACACAGAGAGGACCTCAGCGAGGAACACAGAGAGGACCTCAGCGAGGAACACAGAGAGGACCTCAGCGAGGAACACAGAGAGGACCTCAGCGAGGAACACAGAGAGGACCTCAGCGAGGAACACAGAGAGGACCTCAGCGAGGAACACAGAGAGGACCTCAGCGAGGAACACAGAGAGGACCTCAGCGAGGAACACAGAGAGGACCTCAGCGAGGAACACAGAGAGGACCTCAGCGAGGAACACAGAGAGGACCTCAGCGAGGAACACAGAGAGGACCTCAGCGAGGAACACAGAGAGGACCTCAGCGAGGAACACAGAGAGGACCTCAGCGAGGAACACAGAGAGGACCTCAGCGAGGAACACAGAGAGGACCTCAGCGAGGAACACAGAGAGGACCTCAGCGAGGAACACAGAGAGGACCTCAGCGAGGAACACAGAGAGGACCTCAGCGAGGAACACAGAGAGGACCTCAGCGAGGAACACAGAGAGGACCTCAGCGAGGAACACAGAGAGGACCTCAGCGAGGAACACAGAGAGGACCTCAGCGAGGAACACAGAGAGGACCTCAGCGAGGAACACAGAGAGGACCTCAGCGAGGAACACAGAGAGGACCTCAGCGAGGAACACAGAGAGGACCTCAGCGAGGAACACAGAGAGGACCTCAGCGAGGAACACAGAGAGGACCTCAGCGAGGAACACAGAGAGGACCTCAGCGAGGAACACAGAGAGGACCTCAGCGAGGAACACAGAGAGGACCTCAGCGAGGAACACAGAGAGGACCTCAGCGAGGAACACAGAGAGGACCTCAGCGAGGAACACAGAGAGGACCTCAGCGAGGAACACAGAGAGGACCTCAGCGAGGAACACAGAGAGGACCTCAGCGAGGAACACAGAGAGGACCTCAGCGAGGAACACAGAGAGGACCTCAGCGAGGAACACAGAGAGGACCTCAGCGAGGAACACAGAGAGGACCTCAGCGAGGAACACAGAGAGGACCTCAGCGAGGAACACAGAGAGGACCTCAGCGAGGAACACAGAGAGGACCTCAGCGAGGAACACAGAGAGGACCTCAGCGAGGAACACAGAGAGGACCTCAGCGAGGAACACAGAGAGGACCTCAGCGAGGAACACAGAGAGGACCTCAGCGAGGAACACAGAGAGGACCTCAGCGAGGAACACAGAGAGGACCTCAGCGAGGAACACAGAGGACCTCAGCGAGGAACACAGAGAGGACCTCAGCGAGGAACACAGAGAGGACCTCAGCGAGGAACACAGAGAGGACCTCAGCGAGGAACACAGAGAGGACCTCAGCGAGGAACACAGAGAGGACCTCAGCGAGGAACACAGAGAGGACCTCAGCGAGGAACACAGAGAGGACCTCAGCGAGGAACACAGAGAGGACCTCAGCGAGGAACACAGAGAGGACCTCAGCGGGGAACACAGAGGACTTCAGCGAGGAACACAGAGAGGACCTCAGCGAGGAACACAGAGAGGACCTCAGCGAGGAACACAGAGAGGACCTCAGCGAGGAACACAGAGAGGACCTCAGCGAGGAACACAGAGAGGACCTCAGCGAGGAACACAGAGAGGACCTCAGCGAGGAACACAGAGAGGACCTCAGCGAGGAACACAGAGAGGACCTCAGCGAGGAACACAGAGAGGACCTCAGCGAGGAACACAGAGAGGACCTCAGCGAGGAACACAGAGAGGACCTCAGCGAGGAACACAGAGAGGACCTCAGCGAGGAACACAGAGAGGACCTCAGCGAGGAACACAGAGAGGACCTCAGCGAGGAACACAGAGAGGACCTCAGCGAGGAACACAGAGAGGACCTCAGCGAGGAACACAGAGAGGACCTCAGCGAGGAACACAGAGAGGACCTCAGCGAGGAACACAGAGAGGACCTCAGCGAGGAACACAGAGAGGACCTCAGCGAGGAACACAGAGAGGACCTCAGCGAGGAACACAGAGAGGACCTCAGCGAGGAACACAGAGAGGACCTCAGCGAGGAACACAGAGAGGACCTCAGCGAGGAACACAGAGAGGACCTCAGCGAGGAACACAGAGAGGACCTCAGCGAGGAACACAGAGAGGACCTCAGCGAGGAACACAGAGAGGACCTCAGCGAGGAACACAGCGAGGGACACAGCGAGGGACACAGCGAGGGACACAGCGAGGGACACAGCGAGGGACACAGCGAGGGACACAGTAAGGTTCTTACTGCTGAGCTCAGCCGTGGAGAAAGGAGAGCAAGCGCATGGCTCTGAACAAGGACAGTACTGAGATGCTGGCTTGCCTTTGGAACAGGTCCGAATGGAGCTATGCATAGTATTTGGAGGAGTTTTTTGGGCAGGCTATGGTGGGGATGCATATGGTCTTCAGGCATGGCAGAAACATTAATGAAGGTTTTTACAGCCATTTGGTTTATTGTTACCTACTGGGACTTCTTGACTGCATAAGGTATTTTGTTTTTACAAAGGTGAACTAAATCCTTAAGCCCTGGTTTACATCAGTGTGGCTGATGAGTTCCATTGCGGCTTGCGACTTTGTTTAACAGAGGTCTATGCAAGTTGCAATAAAATTGGAAAAAAGTAGTGCAGAAACTTTTTTCTAGAAAGAAAAAAATAAATATTGGCACACTGGAAGCTGGATGGAGTGAGAGTAAGGCAGGGCAATGCCAGTGAATAAAGTTTGTATGACTAATATAGTCCACACCATAGGATGGGAGTCTCTATAGCTGCAGATACTGTGACTGGATGGATGGCTGCTGGCTCTAAAAAAAAAAAAAAAAAAAAATGTCTGAGTCGTGGCGATTTGAACGGTTCCATTGCCAGCAATAGGGTGCGACTTGTCATGCAATTTCGAACTGTCAATTCGCATGACAAATCACACCAGTGTGAACCAGGTATAAAGAAGAATTTCAAGTATGGTATTCGCCCATATATCAGGCTTCTTCAGGGGATGCTGTCCAATTAGAGGTACAAGCCTTCTAAGTCTCTTGAGCTGTTCAATAAATCACTACAGGGGGTCAAAGGTGTTTATCCGCAGCAAAGAAACCGTGTGCTACGGGTGACCATAGGGGACATTCAAGGACCAGAAAAACAAAGTTCTGTAGTGGACTTAATACCGAGGGACGGATGCCGTCTAAGCACGCCAATGTTAATCTCCAAAACTGGCGTTTAGTGACAGCGCATATGTCCCTGGGTTCCTTTTTGAGCACCCATGGTGACATTTTTTATTTGAAGAATTTTCGAAATCTGAAGAATCCATTTATGGTGTTGGGATTGTCAACTTTTGGGACTTAATTTTTGGAGTTTGCGATTTACCTATGATTCACGCCTATTGATTTTTATTATGTTGAAGCTACTAGTACGCCAACACCTTTACTTTTGTTTCATCATTCATTCAGCATTAACCCAGAACTGGCAGTGGCATCTCGATATCCAAGGTAGAGAAGATGGCGGTGTGGGACCAGCCTTGTGGCAGATGATTGGCTGCAAGAGGACAACGCTAGATCCACGAAAACGTATTTATAGGAAAATCAATCTACACAGGTAAGCGGGATAAAAAGGTAATTGCATTGAGGGGGTGTAAACATCCTTTTTGAGGGGCCAATTCAAAACCAAACGACGAACGTAAGTCAGAGCCAATTCTGACTCTCCCCCCCCCATGTGCAATGATTAGAATATTGACTTTATGCAATATGTACAGACTCTCTATGCTGTACATATCTCCCTTATCTGCTATAGATAAGAAGAAGGGGAGCAGCAATGATGGATTGAAGACTTCCCCGTGTGAACTTTTCCCCTTACCAGTAACAAGACGCTCTCCGCCTCATATACAACATGTTACCTTGTCATCTGAAAACCTCCTGACCTTGCATATTTGGAGCATACTGCAATAGAGTTATGTGACTGTATCAGATTTATCGGCAGTGGCCTCTGGAGAACACATAATACGTTCTTATAAAGAAGTCTGCTCCATGCAGCGGCCCCGAGCCCTCAGATACCAGAGCCCAGCAGGACAGGATGCATATTCCATTCTATACACAGACACCCCATATGCTCTTCTGCCTTGGATTTTTCTTCAGCAGACCGCACGCTGAGCTGCCTAACTCTACCCAGATGTTTCCAAGGAGGACAAAAAGAGGAAAGGTGAAATAGGTTACAAGGAGAATTCCGCCAATTAGGTAGATCCATTCCACATGTAGGCTGAAATATAGAATCAGACACTGGGCTCATATTCGATGTCCATAATTATTCCTTTGTAGAAGGCCGCCAATCCCTCTAGTTGCTGGATAAGAGATGCAACACTCAAGGGTTAGTACCGGCAATACGTGAACGTGCGCCAAGGTTGTAAAAAGGTTAGACTGACGCTCAGGCTTGTATCTTCAGAGGTACAGTAAGACCTTGGTTTGAGAGTAACTTGGTTTGAGAGCGTTTTGCAAGACAAGCAAAATGTTTTAATACATTTTGCCTTGATATACAAGCGATTAGGGGTGCAACGGATCAAAAAAAAACTCACGGTTCAGATCGTTCCTCGGATCAGGAGTCACGGAGCGGATCATTTTTCAGATCAGCAGAAAAACAAAATCTCTCCCACCAATATCCACATCTACCCTCCCCCACTGTAATATCCACATCCCCCCACGGCAGTGGCGTCGCTTGGTGCAAAAAAATAAAAATGGTGTCACCTCCCCCCTCAGTACAGACCCCCCCCCCTCAGTGCAGACCTCAGACAGTAACCCCCACAGTAGTGCAGACCTCAGACAGTAACCCCCACAGTAGTGCAGGCCTCAGACGGTAACCCCCACAGTAGTGCAGGCCTCAGACGGTAACCCCCACAGTAGTGCAGACCTCAGACGGTAACCCCCACAGAAGTGCAGACCTCAGACGGTAACCCCCACAGAAGTGCAGACCTCAGACGGTAACCCCCACAGTAGTGCAGACCTCAGACAGTAACCCCCACAGTAGTGCAGACCTCAGACGGTAACCCCCCCAGTAGTGCAGACCTCAGACAGCGGCGTGTGTTTCCCTCGAGCGCGGGCTCCTCCTCCTGTGTGGGTGTAAACAGAGAGGAGGGCCGCCGCCGGGTGTACCAAGATGGCCGCGGCTCCGGAGCTAATGCTATGGCCGCGGAGGCAATCCGCAGATCGCCTAGCGTGCCGATCCGAAGGGGGTGACCCGTTCGGATCACGGATCAACGGTGATCCGTTGCACCCCTACAAGCGATGTCTTGATATAAGTAGCATCATGTCACAACTGAGTAAAAAAAAAAAAAAAAAAAAAAAAAGAAGGAGGAGCCTCCAAGTGTAGCAATATGGTTACATTTAATGAAGGTACAACATTTAGCAACGTATTGCTACACTTAGGAGGCGCCTCTTTTTTATACCCTGTAAAAAAATGTTTTGATATACAAGTGCTTTGGATTACAAGCATGTTTCTGGAACGAATTATGCTCTCAAACCAAGGTTTTACTGTAACTTTTGGTACAGTTTTCCTTTAAATCAGAAGCGTGCTCTCAGCACAGAAAGCTTTGCCACATACACTCACCAAACACTATCATTAGGTACACCTAATAAAGGTTAGGTTCAATTGCTTGGTAAAACAAATTGCTACTCAGCCAATCACACGGCAGCAACTCAATGCATTTTGGCATTTAGACGTGGTGAAGGCGGCTTGCTGTTCAAACCGAGCATCGAATGGGGAAGAAAAAGGGGATCTAAAGGGTCACTAAAAAGGAAAAAAAAAAATTTTTGCCTAAAATTAATGTCTGCAAGGTAGACAGACAGAATAGTGCAATGATTCTGTTAAAAAACTAGTAAATATCTATTAAATTCCTTCATCTATATCACCTCCGGCGTTCTAGTTTCTGTTCTCCCATTCACTTCCTGGTTTGCATCGCTCGTTCATGTAAGAACTACATTTCCCAGTATGCATTGCGGCACGCCCAGTAATTCACACCTCCTTGAAGTCTCTAACACGTAGAGAGCGTCCTGCCGCACAGATGTAGTTCCCAGGAGGGGGTGAGCCCGTCACTGACCACCGCAGTAAAGCCTCCCATCACGGACAAGCAGGAAGTGAACAGAACAGAGAAGAAATAATAACATGAACTTCTGAGCAAAAATGAACAATGAGGAAGTGAAAAGAGGAATGTCTGCAGGTAAAGGATGCGTATTATGAAAAAAAAATGTTTTCTTTTACAACCCCTTTAAAGTGGGAGTTCCACCCAAAAGTGGAACCAATGCCTCGTAACACACGATCGCGATTCCCGAAGAGAAAAGTTGGACGAGAGCTTTTTGTCGTGAATTCTGACCGTGTATGCTCCATCGCAGTTTTTCTGTCAGAATTCCAGCCAAGAAAAAGATTGAGAGCAGGACCTCAAATTTTCGTGACAGGAAAAATTCCTGTCGTGAATCATGTTCGTCTGTATGCAATTACGACCTGCAAAAAAACGCGTATGCTCAGAATCAAGCAGAAGAGCCGAACTGCCTATTGAACTTCGATCTTGGCTCGTCGTACTTGTTGTCTCGTTTTGGCTCGTCGTATGGTTTAGGAGATATTTACAAAAAGACGAGCGCCGGCGCACGAGCCGTAGACAACGGCACAGGTGCACCTTAGAGACAGCGATCGTGCCGTTTCTAGAGGTCATGCCGTGACTGGCAGCTCCCGCGCGCATGTCAGTGACAGAGCCGGAGTTCATGGCCCCAGAAGGAAGAGGGGTGAAGATGGACGCTCGCTGCTAGTGGGGAAAGCAGCGACATTGCAGGCTTCGATTTCAGGTAAGCGATGCATAGTAGCCCATTATGCTTTACCTTTGCAGGGAAATGAAAAGTAAAGCCCATCACGGTTTACTTCCTCTTTAACCACTTAAGGACCGCCTCCTGCACATTTACGTCGGCAGAATGGCACGGCTGGGCACAAGCACGTACAGGTACGTCCTGTGCTAGTACCCAGCCGTGGGCCCCACCCCACACCCCCCTACAGTTGTAAACACACATGAGGTCACACATAACTCCCAAACTGCAACTGTCATTTTCACAATAAACAATGCATTTTAAATGCATTTTTTGCTGTGAAAATGACAATGGTCCCAAAAATGTGTCAAAATTGTCCGAAGTGTCCGCCATATTGTCGCACTCACGAAAAAAAAAAAAAAAACGCTGATCGGCACCATTAGTAGTAAAAAGTAAATAAATAATAAAAATGCATCAAAACTATCCCCTATTTTGTAAACGCTATAAATTTTGCACAAACCAACCGATAAACTCTTATTGCAATTTTTTTTTACCAAAAATAGGTAGAAGAATACGTATCGGCCTAAACTGAGGGAAAAAAAAAGTTTATATATTTTTGGGGGATATTTATTATAGCAAAAACTAAAAAATATTGCATTTTTCCCAAAATTGTCGCTCTATTTTTGTTTATAGCGCAAAAAATAAAAACCGCAGAGGTGATCAAATACCATCAAAAGACAGCTCTATTTGTGGGAAAAAAAGGACGCCAATTTTGTTTGGGAGCCACGTCGCACGACCGCGCAATTGTCTGTTAAAGCGACGCAGTCCCGAACTGTAAAAACACCTTGGGTCTTTAGGCAGCATTTTGGTCCGGGGCTTAAGTGGTTAAAGCGACGCAGTGCCGAATCGCAAAACCTGGCTGGGTCATTAAGCTGCCTAAAGGTCCGGGTCTCAAGTGGTTAAAAACCTTTTTTTTTTCTACAGAATATCAGCAACATCCCAAAATCTGCAGAAACGCTGATAAAAAAAAAAAGGACTGTTGCGCTCTGCGTGTGAACAGCGGTCTCTCTCCAGAGGTCCAACATACTCACTGTACAGTCACAACTTCCCTTTGCTGGATAAAACACTAAAAAAACAAAAACAAGGCGGAATAGAGAAAACACCATCTGGAATAAACTCACAAGGATCATGCACTAAGTACACAAGTGAACAATGCCCACATTCTTAGTGCCACACATAACATGAACCAATTTTTATTGGGTTTTCCGGGCGTACACCGAGTAGTCAGGAGCCAGTCATATGGCAAACTTCATTTAAGCAGAAAATGAAAACTATTGCTCAATTTTATATTCTTCTGACATTCCCGTTTCCGCTGTCACCGATAAGACTCTATATAGTTTTGATGGTCCCTACTCCAGAGCCCCCCCACCATCATACATCTCATTTAGAGTCTCAGATACAATGACCACATGGCAAAGCTTCAAAGAGCTCCGATTGCAGCATGTTACACGTACGTTAGGAAATATTACACACGACGCAGGCAGACATTGTTTGCACATTGCTACCGTACGTTGACCCAGATTTCCACTATTCCAGGCAGAAGCTTTTGATAAAAGTTTCTCCCCCCCCCCCCGATGCCCGGGACATGCAGAGTTCATGTACAGCAGAGCCATCGTCTCCGCACAGACGCCTCTCAAATATTTACACAGATCTAAAATGGTTTAAAGCGATTGTAAAGTCTTTTTTACTAAAATAAACATGTTATACTTACCTGCTCCGTATAATGGTTTTGCACAGAGCTGCCCAGATCCTTCTCTTCTCGGGTTCCTGGCTGGAACTCCTGGCCCCTCCCCTCTGTTGAGTGCCCCCACAGCAAGCAGCTTGCTATGGGGGCACCCAAGCTGAGCTTCAGCTCCGTGTACTCATTCAAACGCGGAGCTGCAGTTTGGCCCTGCCCCTCTTTTCTGAGTGGCCAATTTAGTTTTTTTTACAGCAGCGGGAGCCAATGTCGTCGCTGCTGTGTCTCAGCCAATCAGGAGGGAAAGTCCTGGACGGTCAAGGCACTCGTGGACATCGCTGAATAGAGAAGGAGCTCAGGTGAGTATAAACCCTGGTACACATGATCGGATTTTCCTTGGACAAGGCGTAGGACTTTTGTCTGAAGGGAAGCAACTTGTATTGCGTTCAAACGGCAAATAATTGTCAGCCAACAAACATGAAACTACCGTATTTATCGCCGTATACCGCGCACTATTTTGCCCTGAAAATCAGGGCAAAATCGTGGGTGCGTGGTATACGCTGATACCCGCTTTCCCGCCACGAGTTTGAATACTGCGCCGGCATATACCGAGCGCAGTACACTCGTGTATCTTCGGGCAGTCTCGGCACTTCTCGCGCTGACGTCCTGAGCGTACAGGACGTCAGCGCGAGAGTTGCCGAGCCTGCCCGACGATACACGAGTGTACTGCGCTCGGTATATGGTCGGCGCAGTATTCAAACTCGGCGCGGCGAAGAGGACACCCGAAGTCGCAGACACCCAAAGCCGCAGACGGACCCCGGACCCGACGAAGAGGACACCCAAAGCCGCAGATGGACGCCGGACGCGACGAGGCCGCCGATGGACGCCGCGCAAGACACCAAAACTGTAAGTACAAAAAAAAAAATTCCCACAGGATTCTGGGCAACATTAGGGGTGCGCGGTATACGCGGGAGCGCGTTATACAGCGATAAATACGGTACGTTTTTTCAGCTCTTTAGTGCCACCCTTCAGGCAACTTCGGGCTAATGTTGTGTTTAGTGAGCATTGCTTCCGAACATGCGTGTTTTTACTTTAGACTTTTGTCCGACGGAAAATCTGACAACACACAATTGTTGGCGGACAATTTTAAAGCATGCTATCCAACATTTGTTGGCGGAAACTACAACAATTGTCCGATGGCGCATACAAACGGTCAGCCTGTCATCACACAATTCCCGTCGGAAAATCCGATCGTGTGTACGAGGCATTAGGATAAAACTAAATCGAAATTTGCTGCCAAAATGAACACGGCCTCTCCCACCGACATCGACTTGCAGCCCCTTTCCTTCCATCTTCCTTTCACTATCTCCTACAATGAAATCGGACATCTGCAGGATGCAGAGCATTACACCAAGACTTCAAAGCGGTGGTAACAGAGGATTAGGGGAATTTTATTGACCCCCGATCAATAACACCCAGTATGAAGGGTGTAGTCTTTGTGGCTCTTGTGACTACAATGGGGCCCGACAACATAACCCTCCAGCACTCTCTCGTTGTGCAATGCGTTCTCTGGGCAGCTACAGCCTTAGGCTGCATTCACACCTAGGCGTAGGCGATTTGCGGCGTTTCTTACCGCGATTTGCAGTGACAAATTGCAGCGTTTTTTAACCGCGCTTTTGTATAGGTCATTGTCGGGTATGGAGAACGCCAAAGCCGCCCGATATGCCGCGACAAAAAAGGGTCCGGGACTTGTTTGAGCTTCAGGCGTTCGGCGTGGAGATGTGAACCATCTCCATAGAGAATCATGTTATTTCTCCCCTCCAGCGTATTGTAGCGTAGCGCTTCAGGCGTTTTGTCGCCTAGGTGTGAATGCAGCCTTATTCTGGATACAATTCCATATGATGACACTTCTTTACTACAAAAACACTTGGCATGCCGAGTTGCCATTTAGGTCTCCATAGAGGGAATGCCTTATAATGGCGGGCATTGAGCCACGGGGCACCATCATTTTTTTTTGGGGGTGCCATCACATATGGTGACCCCGCTGCCAGGTGCTGGCTACGTTCCCCCGTCATATTATATATGGGGTGTGACAAGGTCGGGCTCAGCATGTGGGGCTATTAGCGATTGATTTCTGCATTTAATCTTTTCTATCATTCCCGTCCCCATCTGCAGCCCCTGACACAAATCTCCAGAGGCCTTCTGTAATTCAAAGAGATTCTAGACATCCAGACTCGCCCTCCGGGCATCAGCATGGGTAGAATCCACAGACCGTGCAGCTGGAGAGACGAGGGACCAACACAGAATGGAATACATTTATTTTAAAGAGGACCAGTTATTAAAATTCACGCTTCCTGGGCACGTCGGCATTACCAAATCACATGACCATTGCGATAAAAAAAAAAAAAAAAAGAAGAAAAAAAAACCACTGAATTTTATATATAATTAAAAAAAAAAAAAAAAAAAAAAAAACGCACCAAAAAGGAAAGAGATGAAGTGACGATGTCTATGAGGCATCTACCAGACACCGCCATCTAAAGTTTCCTGATTGGATTATTGATCAGACAGCTCCGAAAAATTACTGTATATACTCGAGTATAAGTCGACCCGAATATAAGCCGAGGCACACAATTTTACCGCAAAAAAATGGGAAAACGTATTGACTCGAGTATAAGCCTAGGGTGTCCATCTGCATGCCTCACTGTGCCCATCTGCATGCCTCACTGTGCCCATGACTAGACTGACGTTCAACATGGGAGTCTATGGAAGGGGTGCCCAGCTTTGAAAAACCGGTGCTCCCCAGCCGTAGGTCCCCCAACAAACTTTGCACACTTGTAGAGGAGAAATGGGGCTACGCGTGTTCAAGGGACCTACAACCGGCCAGTACCGGGTCCCCAAAATCACCAGAGAAATTACCGTTTAACATGGGAGTCTATGGAAGGGGTGACGGGCTTTGAAAAATCGGTGCTCCCTGGCCGTAGGTCCCCCGGACAACCAACTGCACACTTGTAGAGGAAGAGTGGGGCTACATGTGTGCCGAGTTTGGGGTCCAGGGAACCTACGGCCGTCCGGTACCAGGTCCCCAAAGTTCAGGGGATCAGGCACAAAAAGGTGACTCGGGTATAAGCCGAGGGGGGGCATTTTCAACCCCAAAAAATGCGATGAAAAACTTGGCTTATACGCGAGAATATACGGTAATACATTTTTTGTTATATGTCAGAGCTGGAAGGTGTATCCACACCCTATTCATAGACTAGACCAGAGTTTCTTATCCAGGGTCCCCCCAGGAGGTTGTTAGGGGTTCCTTGAGCAATGAGTAGTTTCTGCTTCTCAGATAAGTTCCCACTGATACCAATGATAATTCTTCCCACTGACCACAAGTGTAAAGCCTATCAGTTATTTTTCCAACCCAGCAGGCTGAAAGAAAAAAAAAAATGGAAGAGCTTGGGCGGAGTGTGTTGTACTAACTATACAATGTTGGTGCAGCGATCTTCCCGCTGAGCCATTGTGTTCTGCCATCCTTCCCACACCAGAACACACAGGTCAGCACTGCCAGCCAAAAGCTGCCAGCAGCGCCAATCGGATGTTGGTTTTGCAGCATGTCCGTTCGTGGCCGAAATTGGACCAAAGTAGTGCAGGAACCTTTTCCAAAGTCAGGTTGCCACAAGTCGGACCAGAAAAGACGGCTCTCATAGGAAAGCATACATATTCGCCAGCACACAGGGCCCCTTCGTCAGGCATGTGATGTCATCCTATGCCCGACGAAGGGGCCCTGCGTGGCTCCGAAACGTTGCACTTTTTTTGAGATGTGACCACTTTCATTAAAACTTTTGCTCGAAAACGGACGATCCATGGTGTGCTGGCGAATATGTACGCTTGTTTGACGTTTCCAAGACTCAACTGGTAATCGCTGCAGCACCCACCATTTTATGAGCCCCATCTACCAGGAACGTGTGCGATAGGAATATTTATCAGGCTCTCAGAGAAACATTGATCTTTACAGGTCATGCGACGTGCTCTCAAAGTTGGAGCGCATATCACACCAGTTTGAACCGGGCTCAAGTTTTTCCATTACACACGTCATAACGTCTGCAACACTGTTCAGTGGTCATCAACCCTGTCTTCAGGGCCCACTAACAGGCCAGGTTTTATGTATTACCTTGGGGAGATGCAGACAAGAATACTGCAATCACTGAGCAGCACATGATATCACCTGTGATTGTATTTCAGTTATCTTGCAAACCTGGCCTGTTAGTGGGCCCTGAGGACAGGGTGGATGACCACTGACCTAGACCTTCTGTCCAGGCTGGAGCATGGGGGAGAAGACACTGCGGGAACTGGTCTAGTAGCATGGAGGCTCAGGCAAGCAAGTCCGTCTTTCTAGGCCCCCTAGACCTTCTGGCCATGCTGGAGAAGACACAGCAGGGACCGCGGTCTAGCAGCACGGAAGATTGGGTATGCACCGTATTTAATCGGCGTATACCCCTTAAAATCAGGGAAAATCGTGGGTGCGCGATATACGCCGATCCCCGCTGTCCGAGCCGCTAGCCTAGAGCCGAGTGTACTGCGCACTCGGCTAGGCTCGGCCACACTCGGCTCCGCCCGCCGCAGCCTAGAGCCAAGTGTACTGCGCACTCGGCTAGGCCCGCAGCCACGCGAGAGGAGCCGAGAGAAGCAGAACACAAAGGAAATCCGGCTCCAAAAACGAACACCGGACACGCTGGACGGAGACGGACACCTGGATGGAGGCCGCAGACGGACACCGCTAAAGCCGCAGACAGACACGCTGGATGGAAGCCGCAGACTGACACCTCCAAAGCCGCAGACGGACAAGGCCGCCGATGGACGCAGGGTAAAAATGTAATGTACTTTTTTTACCTTTCTAAGCTTGGGGTGCGCGTTATACGCCGACGCGCGGTATACCCCGATAAATACGGTAAATCCTTTCTATGCCACCTAGACCTTCAGACCGGGCTGGAGAATGGGAAGGGGGGGGGGGGAAGACACTGCAGGGTTCCGTCCAGCAGCATGGAGGATCGGCTAAGTAAATCTGCTTTTCTATGCCTCCTAGACCTAAATGAGCAGTTGAACCCTACAGTGCAGATGTAGTTCGGCTTTCAGTTCAGCATGAACACCAAAGAAAAGCATTTCTAAAGTGGTGATTATGTTTAATGCTTCTCAAAACATGAAATCTGCCTTCCCACACATATTACACAATAGAGAAACATAATGGAGCAACCACACAGGTTAGTAATTAGTTCCCCTCTCTGGGTGCAGGCCATGTCATGTAATAAGTGACGTTGGGGCTGACACGCCACATTAACATTACAGCGTGCCTAAAACATCTGTACAGGAGGTGGAAATAAGACCCCAGAGGTGGAAATAAGACCCCAGCGGAAAGAATTCCCAAGCATGGCCGCCGCTGGGAATTCTAGGTAAATGAATGAGCCCCGTGCCGCATGAGCCCCGTGCCGCATGAGCCCCGTGCCGCATGAGCCCCGTGCCGCATGAGCCCCGTGCCGCATGAGCCCCGTGCCGCATGAGCCCCGTGCCGCATGAGCCCCGTGCCGCATGAGCCCCGTGCCGCATGAGCCCCGTGCCGCATGAGCCCCGTGCCGCATGAGCCCCGTGCCGCATGAGCCCCGTGCAGCATGAGCCCCGTGCAGCATGAGCCCCGTGCAGCATGAGCCCCGTGCAGCATGAGCCCCGTGCAGCATGAGCCCCGTGCAGCATGAGCCCCGTGCAGCATGAGCCCCGTGCAGCATGAGCCCCGTGCAGCATGAGCCCCGTGCAGCATGAGCCCCGTGCAGCATGAGCCCCGTGCAGCATGAGCCCCGTGCAGCATGAGCGCATACAATCCCCTACGCCAATTTCTGGCAGAACGAAACCTCTGGTCCGTCAAGGTAATTTGAAGTGTTTTTTGGATTGAAAACCCCACCCTGACAAGATCACAGCCATGGCCTTTTTCTCTGCCCCCCCACTAAAGTGCCGAGAATAAGCAGCCTTTTGTTGCCGACAACCTCCTCCCCACACCCTCTTCTAAATTCCCCTGGTTTTCATTAGCCTTTCTTCCAAGTCAGTTGCTGGAAAGGGAGCAGAGACCCGGCTGATTTATGTCATCGCCAGGCCGGGGCGCAGACCACGCAACAGCTTTACACTATCCTGCCATAAAACGCTCAGATTCACGCAGCAGGTTTTAATATGGAGGCCGACGGAAAACGTTAACCGCCCCGTTCCACCTGCTCGACCTACATCCTTCCATGCAGCAAGGCAGGCTGACATAGTAAGACTGTGAAACCATCTCACTTCCTGTACAAACCTCAGTGACCGAGCACCATAAACACAACATCAGTACAGCAGCTGTACTCCATATAGAAGGGACACAGCGAGGAGGTGCAAAGTGCGCAAAGGCAACCAAATCAGGATTTAGTTCACTGAAGTCGGATTGATTGAAAATAAATCTGACCATTTAAAATTTAGATTTTTGAATACACAAGGACAGTCACATCCATTGTTAGGCCCCTTTCACACTGGGGCGGCAGGTGCGGTGGCGGTAAAGCGTCTATTTTTAGTGGCGTTTTACTGCTAATTTTGTGACGCTATTTGGCCGCTAGCGGGGGGCGGTTTTACCGAGAAAGCGTTACGCCTGCAGAGGCGCATTGCCGGCGGTATAGCCGTGCTGTCCTATTGATTTCAATGGGCGGGAGTGGTGAAGGAGCGGTATACACACCACTCCAAAGATGCGGCTAGCAGGACTTGGAGCTTACACACTAGAGAGACAGCAGCGGCTGTTTCAGGCCCTATTTTTAGCGCAATAGCGCCTGCAAACCGTCCCAGTGTGAAAGGGGTCCAAGTGTGCTTTGTTAAAGCTCCGCCAGTTAAAGCTCCCGTCACTAAATAAAATGGTTAGCTTACAGTCCTCCTTACACCTTGCTTTTGCTTGGGGCTTTGCCATAGACTTCTACGAGGCTTTGAAGCACCACTCTTCAGCGTATGGGGTATCATTTTTGAAACAAAACTAAAGCAAAAAAAAGCAAAAGCAAACAGGACTGTAAGCTAACCATTTTATTTAGTGACTGGAGTTTTGACTGGCGTTCAGAGAGCTTTAACAAAGCCTGTCCGAAGCCTTGTTGAAGTGTAAATGAGCCCTAAGGGTCCATCCATGGGCGTAGCATAAGGGGATGCAGGGGTCACAATCGCAATCCCCACCCCTAGCTCCAGGGGGCCCCTGCAGCCTCCCTGTCCTATTATCATATCCTCCACAAAGTCCAGCTCCGATCTGCCCAAGGGCCCCACAGCCACGCTTCAGTACTGGGCTTCCACAGTCCTCACCCCTCTGTTCTCATTGGCCGAGTAACAAGCTGTGAGCCATTTACTGAATGGAGGGGCGCACAGGGTGAGAACAGCCCGAGGGCCAGGTCAACGTTTGCATCAGGGCCCACAAGCTTCAAGCTACACCTCTGGGTCCATTCACACGCTTGCTTGCATTAACTTGTATTTGCGCCTTAAAGTGGTTTTAAAGTGTTAAAGGAGGAAGTAAACTTCCATCTTTGCATTTTGTACAGGTATAAACCCAGCCTAGGGGTGAGATTACATTTGCAATCCTCGCACCAGGATCGCTACTATGGGGGACACAGCAGAAAAACACTGAACGGTGTATTCAGAGGTCACCTAAAAGTGGATAGAGTAAGACAGTGATGGCGAACCTTGGCACCCCAGAGGTTTTGGAACTATCCATAATGCTCAACTACACTACAGAGTGCATGAGCATCATGGGAAAGGTAGGTCCAAAAACATCTGGGGTGCCAAGGTTCGCCATCACTGGAGTAAGAGATCCTTGGACAGATTGGGGTAGGGAATTCCATAGGGTGGGAGAGGCTCAGGAGAAGTCCTGGAGGCGAGCATGGTAGGGAACTGGAGAGCAGGAGGTCTTCAGGGGAACCAAGAGAACGATTTGGTTGGCTTTTTTTAAGACTAGCCAACATAGATGCCTTGGTGCTTCACATATAAAGGGCGATACCAAAGCAGGTGTAGTAGGCACACAGAGGACTTCCATTGGGGAATGACAACAGTTTATTGCACCGTTTCAATGAGTCGCAGCCGGCATTTAACAAGATAAAGACGGGCTGTGACTCGGCAAAAGGTTGTGTAATAAAAGCAAGTAAAGGTTCCTATTGTTCCCCTATGATAGTCCTCACTATACCTGATATACAAACATGACGCAAACCTGTTTCATGGACTTCTACAAGGATTTTACAGACCTCTGGTAAATGATTGATAAAGCAGCCATTGGTTTGTATACTGAAAGATCACACATTACAATGTACACAGGAACCTGGAGCCGGTCAATGTACAATCTGGGCGTATTTCCCTGCATGGCAGCCATAAGAGCCGTGTACCATAGAAACTGATGGCTGTGCCGCAGGTACTTGTCTAAACATACGCATGCGTACAAACGCACTACCCCAGGCGCTAGCCCCAGAGCCACCCCAGGCGCTAGCCCCAGAGCCCAGGCGCTACCCCCAGAGCCCAGGCGCTACCCCCAGAGCCCAGGCGCAACCCCAGAGCCCAGGCGCTACCCCCAGAGCCCAGGCGCAACCCCAGAGCCCAGGCGCAACCCCAGAGCCCAGGCGCAACCCCAGAGCCCAGGCGCAACCCCAGAGCCCAGGCGCAACCCCAGAGCCCAGGCGCAAGCCCAGGCACTACCCCGAGCCCAGGCACTACCCCGAGCCCAGGCACTACCCCGAGCACAAGCACTACCCCGAGCACAAGCACTACCGAGCACAGGCATGTGTACGGCCACACATAATAGGCTCAGTTCACTTTAAACACAAGAAGGAATTTTTATTGCCGCCATGTGACTGTCATTTTCAAATCTCACAACTTCTCAACACAACTGTCTTTTCTTTATTTGTAAATTCGGATTTTCTTCCCCTGGAATGTTAGATTTGTAAATGAAAGCGGGAAAACATAAATCTTTGCAGAAACGTGGAGATATACAGTAAATCCACAAAGATGTCATACAGCGATCAATACTGGTTATTCATTAATGACGGGACCATGTGCATGTCTGATAGTGAGGACAGGAAGTCATCAGCATGAAACCTACACGTTTCTCAAACAGACAACTCAAACCGAGACAAAAAAAAAAAAAAAATGTTTTCTCCACAAACCCGCCAAGACACGATTTTAAAAATATATATTCTGAGCTTCTGTCCTCCAATGCTGAGAGCCATCCATATATTACACAGAGAAGAGCCTGACACACCCACCTGTCAGTCTACAGAATTATGGAATATGTCTTATAATAGAGGTCACATCCTCTAATTCTTAGTATTATCTGTATAAATACATCTATGAGATCATATGCATTACATTATTAGCAGACGCAATCAAACTGGAGGCAAAGTGAACCGAAACAACAGATTGGAGGGTGTGACACCGCACAACGTGACAACATGTGATGCCGGGATGACTGCTGACCACAAAGACTCTGCAATGGAGGGTTACATCTATATACTGTACGTTACACACACACTATATATATATATATATATATATATAAAATAAATAAAAAAATCTCTACATATACACACAAATTAATAGTAAGTATAATTATTTGTTATGTTGATCTAATCCAACATGCAATCAATCACTCACATCCCCACCACTACAATACATATTTAGGAATATGCCAATATGCAGGGCAACAAATTCCCAAATTGTATGGATCCACCTCATCAGAATCTTTTTTGTGTACATCATTGTGGCACCTAAAAAGTCCCAGTTGATGATTGAGAAAAAAAATAAAATATATAATAATAATAATAAAAATAAATAATAAATTATATATATATATGTGTGTAATAAAAAATATATATATTATATTACACACACGTTTATGCTCATGGTGTAACCCCATTTTATCTAATATTTTTTATCTTGGTGCTTCTTGGAGGGGGTGGAACATAGGATCTTATAATATAAGATTCTATCTGATACAAGTACCATATGGGTGCTTCTACGTATGCAATGCATTTTGGTTGTTTTTTTTTCTTTAGGGGGGGGAATATACCTGGTTATGTGCATAGATAACCATTTTTATCTGCTGGTGCAGTCCACCCTCCAAAATAAATATATATATATATATATATATATATATATATATATATATATATATATATATATATATATATATATATATATATATATATATATATATATATATATATATATATATATAAACCGTTGGCGCAATATGAATCGTGAGATATATATATATATATATATATATATATCACATACACACACACACACAAGATTCATATTGCGCCAACAGTTTACGCAATATATATATATATATATATATATATATATATATATATATATATGCTATAAAGTTTAGGAGGGTGGACTGCACCGGCAGATAAGGATAGTCATCTATGCACATAACCAGGTATATTCCCCCCAAAAACACAGCAAAATACTACATTACATACATAGAAGCACCCATATGGTACGTGTATCAGATAGGATCTTATAATATAAAGACGCTATCCGATCATCATAAACCATTTTTTAGCGCTGTATCTTTCGGATTGGATGCACATTTGCTGTCAGTGGTCAGCTTTGCAGGCTGGACAAAGCCGCCTGCTCCTGAGAACTGTCAAGGCGTGCATGCATGTACAGCAGGTAAAGGAGTGTGGCTTGGCTTTCAATGGCTGCCAGGCCAATCCAGGGCTGTCCCCATGCTGTCCCCCCCTAAGCACTGGGATGCCACTCCTTCCCCCAGTCCATTGTCCCCTGACGTCCCCGTCCAGCCATTCCACAACATGGGGCGTGATCACCACTAATGACAGCCATCAAGTCATGCCAGATTTATTGTAAGTGACCACAATCACATTACATGGCGGCGTGCACAGACCACACTACACTCTGCGAATCGACGACACCCAAAATGTGATCAAATTAAAAGGGCTGACCCCCCCCCCCCCCAGTTTGTGCTGATGAAGGCAGATTTCCAGAGCTAAAGCATGTGTGTACAATGACGGTTTACCTCTCCAAGCCTTGCATTATTTACACTGCAGTCCCGGCATCGACTTTCATGTCTGATCTCATAGCAACCCTGCAAACAAGCAAAGGGAGAGAAAAAAGAAAAGAAAAAGAAAAGAAAAAGGGAGAGAAAAGAAAAAGGGAGAGAAGCCGGCTTACCTTGTAACTGTTTAAACCTTCCCTCTAGCTGGTTGTAATTGAAGGGTACCTGGGCCGTGTACCCCGGGGAGGACAATGGCCCCGATAGGCTAGAGGTCCTTTGCAATTCCATTGGGGATCTCGGTGGGATTCATAAACTGCAAAAAAAGTCCCAAAACGATAATCCAGAGAAGCTCCAGGAGGAAAAGCCGAGTGCTGAGTGAGGTTTGCAGCCAGTTATGCAAAATCCACAAACACGTTGATGTCAGGCTGCTGGGATTTCCCTGTGCTCATCCCCAATGGGGGGGCTCAATGCTGATCTAATCTATGCATGGATGGGGACGTGTATGGCGGCAGCAGCAGCACCCTCCAACCCTCCAGCACACCTCCTTGAAACCTCACTGGTGTGTAATTTAATCAGCAGCCACACTGTGTATTTAGTGGTGATGTCACTTGATTAGCATAAGACATTGTAAAGGAAGCCGGGAGGCTGTACCAAGGCTGCACAGGAGAGGGTTGGAGGAAACGAGGAGAAAAAAAAAAAAAAAAAACAGAAAAAATGCCAAGAATGAGGACACACAATAGCGGAATGAGGGGTCAGATGTCACGCTCCCCTTGGTTGCGTGGCTTTCTCAAGGCACGGCCGAGGTTCCTCTCCAGCGTGGATCGCACAAAGCCCCAGACAATGGTACGCTCCTCCACAAAAGCTGCTGGAATTACAATCTTTTGTTTAAGAGCCTCATGTAACGGAAAAGTCTCAGATTACCATCAACTGGGAACACGAGCGCGCAACGTTTTCACCTTACGACCGGTCGCAGTCACGTATTTGCGTGCAACGATTTTATTTAAAAAAAAAAGAAAGAAAAGGGGGGCTCATGGTTGCCTCATATGGCCGCAGACGTTATCAACTGGGAAAGTGAGCGCGCACCGTTTTCACCTTACGACTGGTCGCAGTCACGTATTTGCGTGCAACGATTTTATAAAAAAAAAGGCGGGGGCGCTCACGGTTGACCCATATGGCCGCAGACGTTATCAACTGGGAACGCGAGCGCGCATCGTTTTCTCCCTACTAACCGATTTTATATAAAAAATTTAATAAAAAAAGGGGGGGCTCACGGTTGCCCCATATGGCCGCAGACGTCATCAACTGCGAGCGCACACCATTTTCTCCTTACGACTGTTCGTGGTCACGTATTTGCGTGCAGCGATTTTATTAAAAAAAAAAAAAATTATAAAAAAAAAAAAAAAGGGGGGCTCACTGTTGCCCCATATGGCCGTAGACGTCATCAACTGGGAACGGAAGCGCGCACCATTTTCTCCTTACGACCGTTCGCGGTCACGTATTTGCGTGCAGCGATTTTATTTAAAAAAAAAACAAAAAAAAAAAAAAGAAGGAGGAGCTCACGGTTGCCCCATATGGCCGCAGACGTTATCAACTGGGAGCACGCAACGTTTTCTCCTTACGTCCGCTCGCAATCGCGTATTTGCGTGCAACGATTTTATAAAAATAAAATAAAATAAAAAAAGGGGGGCTCACGGTTGCCCCATATGGCCGCAGACGTCATCAACTGGGAACACGAGCGCGCAACATTTTCTCCTTACGACCATTCGCGGTCATGTATTTGCGTGCAATGATTTTATTTTAAAAAAAAGGGGGGGGCTCACGGTTGCCCCATATGGCTGCAGACGTTAACATCAACTGGGAACACGAGCGCGCAACATTTTATCGTGTTTCTCCTTACGACCGTTCGCGGTCACGTATTTACGTGCGGCGATTTTATAAATAAAAAGCGAGTTGCCGCAGACGTTGGAGCGCGACGCCGGGGGATTCTCCCGGATTAGTGTGCGCGCAGGATTCCCGGTAATCGCGTTCAGCTGGAACCCACAAAAAGGAGGCTAAAGAGGACCTGTCGTTAGGAGATTCATCTATAGGTCCATGTGGGGGGGAAGTCAGCTGGCGGAGTCGATTTACCAAAACTGGAGAATGCAAAGTCTGGTGCAGCTCTACATGGTAACCAATCGGCTTCTAATGCACGGTACACACAATGAGATTATCGGACGAACGATGGTCCGTTTTTTTTGGCATGCTAATCTCAGATCGAATCTGAAGAGTTTACTAAATTTCCGAAAATTTTCGTACAACAGAATAAAAATTCGGAAGTGATGTCATGTGTTGTAATGCATTTCTATTGCATTTTCGGACAGTTGTACTGATTAAACGAAAATCATACGAAAAAAATTTCCGTGCGTGTCCAATAAAGTAATATCGGATGAACCGTCATGATTGGCTCTTGAAAGCTCAGTACCAACAATCGTATTATCGTACGATCGCTTGGAAAGTGGCATTTTTTGGTACGATTTTCGGATCGTGTGTCTGGGGCTTTGAGGATCATACACACTAAAAAAAATTGCGCAAACATTTTCATCCAGGGAACTTTCGTAAGATTTTCGTAAAGTGTGTACAACGATTCCAACCTTCTGAATGAAAACTTCCGAAGGGACAAGCTCCAAAATGTTTCTCGTATGGGAACAGAATGAACGATTCGTTTAACCTCTTCAGCCTCGGAAGATTTACCCCCCCTTCATAACCAGACCATTTTTTGCGATATGGCATGGTTACTCCAAGACCCCTTTCACAGTGAAGGCGTTTTATATATACTGCGATTCTGTACTTGCCAAATATGCTCCACCGAGTCGCTGCAGCCATTTTAACTGTGGGCAGCTAAAGCTGCTGCCTGTTCACTTCCTGGATTTACACAGACACACCTCCAGCTCTGCCGCTCTGATTGGCCCTCTTATGACTCATCCCAGAGAGAGAGAGAGAGAGAGAGCGCTGTGCATGATGTCATAAGCCTAGGCTAAAGACCAGACAAGAAACAGGAAGTGGGTTGTATACAAGATTTACAGGCAGGAAAAATAAATAAAAATGTTTTACTATCCAAAGTGTAAAAAAAAAAAAAGAAAGAAAAAGAAAGAGAAAGAAAGAAAGAGAGAAAGAGAAAGAAAGAGAAAGAAAGAGAAAAAGAGAGAAAGAGAGAAAGAAAGAGAAAGAAAGAGAGAAAGAAAGAGAGAAAGAAACAGAGAAAGAAAGAGAGAAAGAAAGAGAGAAAGAGAGAGAGAGAGAAAGAGAGAAAGAGAGAGAGAGAGAGAGAGAGAAAGAGAGAAAGAAAGAAAGAATATGAATGTATTGCTCAGTGTTGATCTTTCCCGGAATGTCTCGTATTGTTCTCTATAGGGACACAGTGTATGTCCTTATCTCAGATCATTGTGTTCCAATCTGAGTACACCTTGCAGAGTAATCCTTACAGCAGAGTCATGTGACCCGAGTACGTAGCTCCACCCTCTGCAAACAGCCGTCTCCATGACAGCCTATCACCCCCCCAGCACAAGTGTAGATAAGAGACAAAAAAGTGGGGAGGATGATGGGAGTGTAGTCCCGGATTATCGGTGTGGGATGATGGAATCCCAAGTGACAATAGGACTGTACATCAGACTCCACAACTCCCAATACCAGGAGAATAGGAGGGAGGGGGGGGGGGCACATTTCCACTATAGATCAGCCTCTATCTTATTTTTCCAATCACAAAATTGCTCTAAAAGCACAGAGTCTCCAATCACCCCATCTAACAATGATTATCAATGGGAAACCTGATCATGATGCACACAGCTACCTTGATGAAATTAACCTCACATCAGAGTCCCCCCATCACATCAGAGCCGTCCCCCTCCCCCCATCACATCAGAGACCCCTCTATACATTGGAGGCCCCGCTCACATCTCAGTACTGCATGACATCTGAGTACACTATACATCCAAGGCCCCTAATCACATCAGAGTCCTCCTCCGCCATCACATCAGAGTCCCCCCATCACATCAGAGCCGCCCCCCCGCCCCCCCATCACATCAGAGACCCCTCTATACATCTCAGTACTGCATGACATCTGAGTACACTATACATCCAAGGCCCCTAATCACATCAGATTCCCCCTCCACCAACACATCAGAGTCCCCCCTATACATCAGAGTCCCCCCATCACAACAGAGACGGTTACATCAGAGCCTTCCCCATAATCATATCAGAGACCTTCCTATACAGAGTCCCCTCTATACATTGTTGGCCCCCCTCATCTCAGTACCCCATGACAGAGTACGCTATACATCCAAGGCCCCCAATCACATCACAGTACCGTCCATACCAGAGTCCCCTCATCACATCAGGGACTCCCCTATCCATCACATCCCCCCCCATCCATCAGTCGCCCATCACAGCATCCACCCTATACATCACATTCCTCCCATCACAGCCCCCCCCGCCCATCACAGCCCCCCCCCCCTCCCATCACAGCCCCCCCCTCCCATCACAGCCCCCCCCTCCCATCACAGCCCCCCCCTCCCATCACAGCCCCCCCCTCCCATCACAGCCCCCCCCTCCCATCACAGCCCCCCCCTCCCATCACATTCCTCCTATACATCACAGCATCCCCCCCCCCCCCATACATTATTATTATACAGGATTTATATAGCGCCAACAGTTTACGCAGCACTTTACAATATAAACATCACAGCATATCCCCCCCCCCATACATCACAGCATATCCCCCCCCCCATACATCACAGCATATCCCCCCCCCCCCATACATCACAGCATATCCCCCCCCCCCCATACATCACAGCATATCCCCCCCCCCCCATACATCACAGCATATCCCCCCCCCCATACATCACAGCATATCCCCCCCCCATACATCACAGCATATCCCCCCCCCATACATCACAGCATATCCCCCCCCCATACATCACAGCATATCCCCCCCCCCCATACATCACAGCATATCCCCCCCCGCCAACGGCGGGGGCCACTACTACTACTCCCCCGAACGCCAACGGCGGGGGCCACTACTACTCCTCCCCCGAACGCCAACGGCGGGGGGCCACTACTACTCCTCCCCCGAACGCCAACGGTGGGGGGCCACCACTACTCCTCCCCCGACGCCAACGGTGGGGGGGGCCACTACTCCTCCCCCAACGCCAACGGTGGGGGGGGCCACTACTCCTCCCCCAACGCCAACGGTGGGGGGGGCCACTACTCCTCCCCCAACGCCAACGGTGGGGGGGGCCACTACTCCTCCCCCAACGCCAACGGTGGGGGGGGCCACTACTCCTCCCCCAACGCCAACGGTGGGGGGGGCCACTACTCCTCCCCCAACGCCAACGGTGGGGGGGGCCACTACTCCTCCCCCAACGCCAACGGTGGGGGGGGCCACTACTCCTCCCCCAACGCCAACGGTGGGGGGGGCCACTACTCCTCCCCCAACGCCAACGGTGGGGGGGGCCACTACTCCTCCCCCGACGCCAACGGTGGGGGGGGCCACTACTCCTCCCCCGACGCCAACGGTGGGGGGGGCCACTACTCCTCCCCCGACGCCAACGGTGGGGGGGGCCACTACTCCTCCCCCGACGCCAACGGTGGGGGGGGCCACTACTCCTCCCCCGACGCCAACGGTGGGGGGGGGCCACAACTCCTCCCCCGACGCCAACGGTGGGGGGGGGCCACAACTCCTCCCCCGACGCCAACGGTGGGGGGGGGCCACTACTCCTCCCACTAAAGATGTGGGCATGGTTTACTGCCAGTGACACCAGGGCATTTTCTACTCCCACTGGCCATGGTTATTAAACTGGCCCCTTGTTTAGAAAGTTTGGTGACCCCTAATTTAAAGCACCTGTGAAAAGTGGGGTACTTGAGGACTGGTTTGGGACCCACTGATATACTGTCAATATACTTTGGGAATAGACAGCATACAAAACAGACAAAGCAAAAGACAGGCCAAAGACTCCAACATACAGCATAGAAAATGAAGAGTGGCAAGGAGGTGGTACACGCCGATCACATCTCCACCGCTCCAGCTATTCCTACTTGCTGAACAACGGAGAACAATATTATAAAGATATACTACTCTTAATAAATCAGCCGTACCTCCCATCTTTATAATCTGGCAACGTTTGGAGGTGTTGCGACTTCTAATGTCTGCTATAGGAGTAAAGTTCGAAGCGGGTGAAGTTACAACCTAGTGACAAGCACATGTCCGAGACACGACTGCCAATTTTCAAGGTATTTTTTTTCCAGATAATAAAATTGGAGAGCAATAAAGTTGGTGTACTTGGCGTAGACGGACTTCATGACATGCTACATTTTCACTTCTCCAACAGCAGATTTATCACGGCATGAGGCAGCAGGTGAAGAGTTCACATACTACAGAACAGCATTTCCCCGAGGTCCCTCACAAATTGCTTTTAATGGAAGCAGGCTTGAAACCCAGACTTGTCACGGACCATCTACATTTTCCTCGTAATTCTGGTCTTTTCAATACTACAGGTACATTTCTGTATACGTGAGGGAATACATCAAATCCAACCCCCTTGTTCAATCAGAAAAGTGTGTCCTTGTACAAAGAGTGGTCATACTTCCAGGAACAAAATCTGTACCGTATTTATCGGCGTATACCGCACACTATTTTGCCCTCAAAATCAGGGCAAAATCGTGGGTGCGCGATATACGCCGATACCCGCTTTACCGCCACGAGTTTGAATACTGCGCCGACATATACCGGGCGCAGTACACTCGTGTATCTTCGGGCAGTCTCGGCGCCTCTCGTGCCGACGTCCTGAGCGTACAGGACGTCAGCGAGAGTTGCGGAGCCTGCCCAACGATACACGAGTGTACTGCGCTCGGTATATGTCGGCACAGTATTCAAACTCGGCGCGGGAAACGAGCGGGGAGGACGCCGCAGAAGGACGCCGGCCCCGACGAAGAGGACACCCGAAGCCGCAGACGGACGCGACGAGACCGCCGATGGACGCCGCGCAAGACACCAAAACTGTAAGTACAAAACATCTTTTTTTCCCACAGGAAATCGGGCAACTTTAGGGGTGCGCGCTATACGCGGGAGCGCGATATACCCCGATAAATACGGTACTTAAAAAAGAAAAGAAAAAGAACGATGCTTCTTCAGAAAATGTCGTCATAATGATTCAGAGTGAAATGTCGTACGCCAAGTTCTGACTGCACTCCAACATTTCAATCTGGTTGGAATTACTCAATCTGTGATCCTCTGCCATCTTGTGTCATTGCTCCTATGGAATGGGGCTTCCAAGTATGCTGTGCATGTGGCCAACCCCCATATGACAGTGGTCTACATGAACAGCCAATCACCAGGTTGCCAGAATGAAATAAAGCATGGACATTGACACACTTGGACTTAGCCGTTAATGACTCTAAAGCCTCGTACACACGATGGGACTTTCATCGGATCAAATCCGTGGAATTTTGTCCGAAGGGCGTTGGCCGTGAACTTTATCTGCGTAGAGATGGCAGAACTTTTTCAGCCAACATGCACAAAACGACATTGTTTTTTAGCTCTTTAGCGCCACCCTTTGGGCAACTTCTGCTAATGTTGTCTGATGGTTAGCATTGGTTCGGAGCGTGTGTTTATACTTTGTGTGTACACAAGTCCGTCGGACTAAAACCCAATCAGATAATCCGACGGAACACATTTGTTGTCAGACAATTTGAGAGCATGACCATCCAACATTTGTTGTCGGAAATTCTGAGAACAATTGTCCGATGAAGCAGTCGAATTATCGGACAAAACACATCCATCACACAATTGTTGTCGGAATATCGGATTGTGTGTACGGGCCTTTAGAGCTTTTCTGAAAAAGCGCACTCACCAAATTCATGAAACCGCCAGCTTTAGGACATGAACCCAGTCCGTGTCGCCTCCTGCACTCACTAAATAAAGGTCCAGGTTTCAGGACTTCCAGGGTAATCTGGAGGCTGCTAAAATAAAAAATATGTGGAGATATCAGGTACTGATGGCTCCTCAAGCTTTCCTGAAAGCCAGGCACTCACCAACTTCAGGAAAACTCCAACTTTAGGAAGTGAGCCCCCAACATCAAGCCCAATCCATCCCACTTCCTACACTAAATTAAGGGCCAGGTTTCATGGCTTACTTGATAATCTGAATGCTGTTGAAAAATATGTGGAGGCCCACATTAATGCGATTAGGAGGCCTGTAATTCCCAAGATCCTGTACTACTTCTGGACCCTTCCGATCCGAGTTCCTGCATTTTTACCAGGATGGCTCCAGAAAAGGATCCCGACCTTTATTTGAGCCCACAAGAGTCCCAGAGAAGCCCGCACTACCCTCTTTGCCCACAGACTGAGAGGCGGACTGAGTCCTGAACGTGTCCAAATACTACCTTGCTGCACAAATTTCGCAACTTTACGATGCTTCATGCGACCTCGGATACTCCCTTATGGGTGTTTGTAGAAATTCCCAAATGTGCCCCACCCAGGTTTTGGCTCTTCTGTTGCTCCCATCCTAAAATTACGCAGACCCCCCATCCCCCTTATGGCTCCTAGTTTGCGCCTCTGGGACTTGGTCCATTACTTGGGCAGCAATGTCTCTCTTCCTCCCACTTCTCCCTCTACTAAACAACCCACTTTTCCCTTGCCGGGGTGTGACCGACCCCAAGCCTTTGCCTAGTGGACTGTTTAGGGCTATTCTCAGTTATGCCACTTCCTGGGATCCCGCATTTTCCCCCCCATCTGGGGGCCTCCATCTGCGAGACTCACAATGAACTCAGCAGAGATGTATCGCTACCTGCAACACCACCACTGAATTTCTGCCCTCCGTCGCAATTCCTCTTTCCCATTCCAGAAAACGCCTTTGGGCACATCTGCCTCCACTTGCCTAGAGCCCGGGGCACCATTTCCTCGATCTACTCCTACTTAACTGGGGTGGGTTCATTCCATTCCTACCCATATGTCTCCAAATCGGAGCGAGACTTAGCAACTACCATAGACAGAGGATTAGAGTAAGGCCTAGTCAATCATAGCCAAATGTTCCTTCAACACAGCCACCTTGGAGGTAGCTCACAAGGTCCTCCTTCTCCGATACTGGGTCCTGGTCCACACAGCTCACTCAAACGCATCATAGTAATATATGTTTTTGGAGCTGCCAACGCGGAGAGGAGATCCATATCTGGTGGTCCTGCCCTCGATTGGTGGGATTCCGGTCAAGGGTTAACGGCCTGTCAATACTTTTTCATGTTCCCTTCCCCAAGGACACTCGACATGCACTCCTCCATTGCCCCCTTTCAGGCCTTTTCATAACTGCAAAGGGTGCCATTGATAGGGCCTGGAGGAAGCCCTCGATTGGGTTTGCAGAGGTGAAGAGCATTTTAACGACCCTCATGACCCACAAGAAAATGACCAGCATTCTCTACCACTTTCACAACAAATTCCTCAAAGTGTGGAGCCCATGGTGGTCTTATGCTCTCCCCCACTCTGTCCCCAACTGGCCTGGGTGTTCCGGACTGCTGTAGAATGCGGTCCAGTCCGCAGGTTCTTTCTTCCTGCCTTAGTCTCGTCTATTCTTTTCTTCTCTTTCTCACGAATACTTGTCTGCCTCTTTTCCTACTCCCTTCTCTTCCCCAACCACTGCCACCGCCATCTATCACCCACCCCAACTCAAACCTGCGCTTTACCTCCCCCCCTTTTTTTTCTACGAAGGGATGGGCAATCTCACCCCTTCTGTTCCGCTCTGCTCTGGGCTGCCGTGCCCGGACACTTGTTGTCCCTTCTGGCACCAGATGCTGGATGTTTTTGCACGTTTGTGATCCATTTATAGGTTTATATTTGGTACCTGCTTTAATCCCCTGCGTGGGATTTATTTGCTCAGCTTGTATTTTGTTATTCTCAATATAAACTATTGTACCAGAATATGTGGAGGCATCTCCTGGTGACTGCATTATTTTCCGTCAACAGCAGGTACATTTTAAATGAAATAAAATGAGGAAAATGATTGCGGAACATGCCTAGATCTAAACTGGCCACATATAGTGAACGGCAGACAATATCTGAAAATGCACATTTATGAATACAAAACAGTAGGGGCAAGCAAATAACTGTTCATAATGCACAGCGCTTTAGCTAACAAAATGTCTTTCAGTTAAGCTATGCTACTGGTATTGATATCCAGCTTGGACCAATGTAAGTATGCATGTGCCAGACCTGGCCAATCCCCATGGAAACTGGAGATCACTGTAGTAGACACTACTACTACTACTACAGCGATTGCTGCTGGTGATCTGACGATATGGTTCAGGCTATCGAGATGGTTCCTGTAAGGACTGCGCAGGCGCAATCCTTGCCAACGGAAATCACCGAACCTCCAGGGCGACGTGGAATTTGAGGGAAGTGGCCAGTCGGCCTCACGTCCTCTCTACGCTCGCTCGGCCTCCTGGCTTTTTTTTTTTTTTAACATCCTCCAATCCACGGGGATGTTAAAGCGGTTGTAAACCCCCATCTACTATCTTCATTATTATCATTTTCCTAAAGACAGTTTCCCGCTGCATCCAACGATCGTTTTGCAATCAATTCAATTATTATATTTGCGGTGTAATTGGTACCTTTGTCCCTGGGCTTCCTTGTCCTATACCAGCGCCATTCTTCTTTAGGTCTTCCGCATCTGCTGCTGTAAAAACTTCCGCCCACAGTTGATGACGCTTGCTGTAATCCCGCGCTTGCGCACTACGGCAAATATTCAAGCCTCTTCTTCGTAGGTAAACATCCATGAGCCTCTTGGGGAGGGAGGAAATGTCAATGAAAAATATCGCGCAATGTCGGGGCTGACGTCAACAGCAGGAAATGACGCAGCCCCGACATAAACAGAGCTAGTGACCGGCAGGGTCTCGGCTGGCCGGATGAACGAACGGCGCATTCGCGGAGTGACGTCACCATTCGGGATATCGGCGATATCAGGAGAAGGAAGCAGGTAGGGGAAAGAAAAAAGACAGAGACTAATTGGGGCTATTAGAATGCCTCTAGAAATAGAAAGTTGCAATTTTAGGTTTACAACCGCTTTAAGGAATTAGCCTGGATGCCGGCCGAGGTTCGGAGATTTCCGTCGGCAAGGATTGCGCCTGCGCAGTGCTTACAGGAACCATCGCGATAGAGGAACCATACCGACAAGTCACCGGCACCCTGGAGCTCGTGCCGAACGGCTGCTCTACCGCTTGGTAAACACAGAAGGCCACTCACTTGACACAAGCGTCATTCACAGAATACCATTTTCTCATTAAATGCAAAGTATTCGCAGATTGGACAACAGAGATCGTAATGTCACCGTCCCACCTGGCTCCTGGCCAGGTGGCTTCCACACCCCAGAGGATGTCAGATTTCCTTGGCCTGTAGTGTAATGTAGCAAAAATGTGAATTCAAGTGCCACGCCACTGCTAAGGTGTCCCGATACAACTTTATTCCAGTAAGGGTCATGGGGAACATCCAATAGAGTAGTAGTCGATGTGATCTGGGGGATCAATAAACACGCCCTTCATCAGGGTTTGCGATAAACAATGTATATGAACTATGTGTTAACTGGACCTTTAGTGTTTTTTCTTCCAGTGTGATTGCCTGCTAAACAGCATGGATGAAGGAATCTCACCGGCTGTTGAATGTCCGAACTGCTGAATATCCAAAACAGTGGAATGCATCTGATTGCCAAGTGGTGCCGACAGATTCTCCCACAACTTGCAATTTTGACCGATTCGGCATAATTTAAGATGTGAATGGCCAAGCTTTAAGGATCAGCTTTGCAGCTTTTTAATTTGGTCAAATTAAAAAGTTGCAAGTAAAAGCACTGAAAATGTTTATTGGGTTTGCCAGACAAAAAAGGAAATCATATCATTGGGAAGACCTAGGCCAGATAGATAAGGCATTAACCCCAGACCACAAAGCAGACGCGAGGACAAATCCCGGTGCAAGGAAGAAAATCTGCAATTGCCCCATAGACTCGTGAGACATCTACGGTAGAGCATAAGCAGAGTCTATGCAATCAGACCAGGGTAAAGTGGATGATCCAATCTCTGGAGGAAATAACCAAATATTTATAGGCAGTTTCCATCTCCTTGTTCAGGGGGGAGGAGGGAGCAGATACCCGTGTAATCCAGGAATTTGCTCCCACTTCCTGGCATAGATCACAGCGGTGATTGGGGACCTACGCCACTCCCTGCGCCTACACTGTCCTCCCCTGCTGTCTTCTGGGAGACACACAGGTCCCAGAAGACAGCAGGGACCGGTGAGGACATGAATGCACAGTAGGGAACCAGAAGTGAAGCCTCAAGGCTTCACTTTACGATTCCCTCACCAAGGATGGCGGCGGCAACAGCCGAGCAACTGATTAGCTTCGGCTGCCGACATCGCGGGCGCCCTGAACAGGTAAGTGTCCATATATTAAAAGTCAGCAGTTGCAATATTTGTAGCTGCTGGCTTTTAATATTTTTTTTTAGGTGGATTTAACCTTTTAGGCAGCAGTCGGGGGAAAAAAAAAAAAAAAGTAAAGTACTACAGTGTCACATCGTTGAAAACAGACTGTTGGGGCTGCCAACATCACATTCAAGATGGCGACACCCAGCAAAAAATGCTCAATGCTTTTGGAAGTCTATAGAAGGGAGATTTGCACTGAAATGAACACCTGAAACATGTTAAATGCACATATTTTATAGGAAGGTTGTTGAAATGAATGGCCTGGGATTCTAAGTTCAAAGTAAAGGAGTCCTGTGGTTTGACGCATACTCTAGTCTAGAGCACATATGTCAAACACAAGGTCCATGGGATGAATCCAGCCCACCAGGCCTTGTCATGTGGCCCTCCCACCCAGTTTTGCAGCCAGAACTCCATTCTGCCACCTCTGGCTCTGACCCTCAGTTTCCCGCTGTCACTTGTAAAACACAGAAGTCTCCTGTGTTCCCAAGGTACAGCTTTACTTTCAGCTGCTTCTGGATGGAACAGATCCACAGTGGGGCATGGCGGGGACAGCTCTGCAGGATGTGAGAGCGCAAGCCTGAACTCTGCGCCTAGCGCAAGCCTGAACTCTGCGCCTAGCGCAAGCCTGAACTCTGCGCCTAGCGCAAGCCTGAACTCTGCGCCTAGCGCAAGCCTGAACTCTGCGCCTAGCGCAAGCCTGAACTCTGCGCCTAGCGCAAGCCTGAACTCTGCGCCTAGCGCAAGCCTGAACTCTGCGCCTAGCGCACACAGATACAAATGAGTAAAGGCACCCATGATGCTGATGTGGCCCGCCGTCAAATTGACACCCCTGCTCTAGCGCATATAAAAACAGACTATTCAATGTTCAAAGTCCATAGAAGCTATGGAAGGAGTCTTCCTGCTGCTAGCGTGAGCACCCAAGTTCATTGTTTTTACACAGTTGCAATTACATTCCAGTTGTGCTATGACTTTTGCATCACAAGGGTTTCATGCGCCCGTAAGCCTCGAGTCATGTCTTTCTGTGAAATCCTTGTTTCCTTGAATACGTTGTTTGTTAAACTGTACAACGTCAACTAATTTGGAATTTATGATCTAAGGAATGCAAAACTTCCACTGAAGCTCCAAAGATACATTGTCTCTACAAACATGAAAAACAAAAAACTATTTTAGCACTGTAAAGCAGCGGCCTCCAAACTGCGGCCCTTTGTCGGCCTTTATCTGGCCCCTAAGGCACTATGGCTCCCACCGACGCCAACAAGGCGGCACCATTTCTTTCACAGACACCAACAATGAGGTATAATTCCTCCCACCAATACCAAGGATGTGGCACTATTCCTCCCACCAATACCAAGGATGTGGCACTATTCCTCCCACCAATACCAAGGATGGATGGGACACTACAACTCCCACCAATACCAATGACAGGGCATTATTCCTTCCTTTGATGGCAATTATAGGGCACTATTCCTCACTTTACCGGCTATAGATACTACCGTGTTTCCCCGAAAATAAGACCGGGTCTTATATTAATTCTGGCTACAAAAAACACACTAGGGCTTATTTTCAGGGGATGTCTTATTTATTTATGGTATGTACAAAAAGCGTCTCCCCCTGTCAGCTCTGGAGTCAGCATTGTGAAATTCTGTAATCCCAAAAATAAACCTTTGTTTAAAGACCTTATAAAATTATGTAATCCGTTCTGTAAAAATATGATATCATGTGCAGTGTAACATTATTGTGTAACATTATTGTGGAACATACCTTATTTACAGTGCCGCTTGCCGCTCACGTGACCCGCTGGAGCTCTTCTTCCCTACTCCAAATACTGCAGAGGGAGGGGCCAAGATCCCCAATGACGTCAGCCCCACTCTGAGTACTGCTGTGGGTAGGGGGTTAATAGTTTTATTGAAAAAAAAAAAACAGCAGACATCAGCCGGGAGGAGAGGAGAAGAGCTGCAGCGTGTCACGTGAGCGCCCAGCAGTGCTGTAAATAAGGTATTTTCCACAATAAAGTTACAAAAGGGAGACACTGCACATTATATAGTCTTTTTTACAGAACGGATTACATGTTTTTACCAGGGCTGTGGAGTCGGAGTCGAGGAGTCGGAGGAAATTTTGGGTACCTGGAGTCTGAGTCGGCAAACAATGCACCGACTCCGACTCCTACTAAATTTAGGTTGGAATAAAAAAAAAAAAAAAAAAAGCAAGTTTAAATGTCCCAATTGACAAAAAGTTATAATTAATGACTTCTCTACTGTAAGAATAAAGACCAATGCATGCAGTGCCTCACGTAACCGCAAAACGAACACGTTAAGTGACTGTGAAGAAGCATGCTTTTCATGTGCTTCACTATATGGCACGCAACGCACAATTAGGAGCGGCAATACTTATACTTTCCATAGTGTTGTGTTCTGCTTTTACAGGGAACGCATGTTAGAGAACCAGTAAGTGTCCAAATAAAAAAATTCCAACAGGAGTTTTATAAAGCACTAAAAGAAGTTGAAAAGTATGATCGCTCATCAAAACTTACTGCTGAAGAAGCCATCCTTGTTTATCCAGAGATCGTTAGTGATGTGGCCAGAATAGTTACTGCAATGCCACCCACCCAAGTCAGTGTCAAAAGATTATTTTCAGCCCTAAAAATAATAAAGCCCTGGTTCACACTGGGAACGATTTGAGATGCGATTTGACATGTCAAATCGCATCTCCAATTGTCGGCAATGGCACTGTCCTAATCAGTGCCACGCCGCATCTGCGATTTCAAAAAGTAGTTTGACTACGCATTTTACCGCGATTTTGAATTCGCAGCAGTGTGAACCTAGGCTCAGTCTGACTTAAGAGCCTCTATGAAAGAGGATCTGGCAGAGGCAATTCTCTTCCTTAGAACTCTACATTGAATTGATTTGCATTTGCTAAGCCTATAACTACATTTCAAGATTAATATAAACCATTTCTAGGTTTTACAGATTTTGTTTTTGGTTCATTATAGATAAGCTTTGTTTTTGTTCTAAAACAACCAAATAATGTGGTTTGTATTTTTGAACTGGTAAAGATCCTGTTCCTGATGTTTATGCCTGCTGCTACTATCCAGCCACTTGATTGTTTTCATTGTGTTTGTCTTTTGCTTAAACTGTGCAATACAGTAGACTGTTGGCTTCCCAGCCAGTAGTCCTGTGGTAAGTTTGCGTTTCTTTCCCTCAAGGAATGTATAAAATACATTCGCATATTAATACAGAGGAGTCGGAGTCGAGGAGTCGGAGTCGGAAGTACATAAAACTGAGGAGTCGGAATATTTATCTACCGACTCCACAGCCCTGGTTTTTACAAGGACTTTAACTAGGGCTTATTTTTGGGGTAGGGCTTATATTGCAGCCATCCCAGAAACTCACACTAGGTCTTATTTTTAGGGTAGGGCTTATTTTCAGAGAAACAGGGTATACATTTTTCCCCACTTTTTCTCCCACTGTGGCATTTTCTACTCGTACGGTCTACTCTGGCCCCCCTTAAGTTTGAAGGACAGTCAGTTGGCCCTTTGTTTAGAAACAAACCCCTGCTTTAAAGTATTAACAAACAAACAAAAAAATAGTCCTTTGGAAAAAGCACATATGGAGCTAAAGAAAAGCAGGGAATCCAAAGCTTTTTACACTCGAGGAAGAGACCAAGGTCCCTTCAAAAAGGCATCACCACTTTTTCAACCTAATTCCTACTTGTTTCCTGTAGGAAGGGACACAACTTCTGTCCAGTGGGAAAGTCGAGAAGCTGGAAAGAGAGTAATGAGATAGTGTACCTCCGACTTTACCACTTTTTGAACTAGATTAGATTAAAAACAAAGATGGTATCCCCAGGACAGTGATGGCAAACCCTAGCAACCCAGATGTTTTGGAACAACAAAATTTCCCATGATGCTCAACTACACTACAAAATGCATGAGTATCATGAGAAATGTAGTTCCAAAACATCTGGGGTGCCAAGGTTCACCATCACTGCCCTAGGATTTATAGCCGTTAAACACTGGTCTTCCACAGCTGAAAATGTTAACAACTGGCTGGAAAAAGTTCCTCTTCAAGCCAGATGGCAATACCGTCAACATTACTTCGATGGAGTATTCAGGCAATGGTTTTGCCAAATGTGAAACTCTACAAGAAGCAAAACATCAAGGGGTTTACAAAGCTCGCTGAAAAACTGTCCAATTTTCCTTACTGGCAATTTCTGGACAGGCAAACCAACAGTTGATCCCGTGATCTACTGTATATCTGTGAATACAATATACTAATACTTTATACAATGTCCTAATTGAGCTGGTGTACTAAACTCGACACCATCCAGATCTTCAGCTCTGTGGGAAAGGTCATTAAAGTGATTGTAAAGGCACGTTTTTTTTTTTTTTAACATGTTATACTTGCTTCCTTTGTTGCAGTGGAGTTGCACAGAGAAGCCCAGATCCTCCTCTTCTTGAGTCCCTCTTCTGCATTCCTGGCCCCTCCCTTTGGCGAGTGCCCCCTCAGCCAGCTATAGGGGGCACCCGAGTCGAGTCAGAGCTCCGTGTATCCATTCAGATACTGAACACCACCCCCTCTCATCCCTGATTGGCTGACTGATTTTTATTGACAACTGCGGGAGCTAATGGTGCCCGGAGCCAATGAGGAGGAGAGTCTGGGACAGCTAAGACACTTGTGGACATCACTGCAGAGAGAAGGGGCTCAGGTAAGTGAATAGGGGGGGGGGGGGGTGCCAGGTAGGCTGCTGCTACACACACACAGGTTTTTCTCTTAATGCACAGAATGCATTAAGATAAAAAAACTTCTGCCTTTACAACTCCTTTAAAGAGACTCTGGCACAAACCTAAAAAAAAATTAAAAACTGCAGACAAAAGCACAGAAAAATTGAGTATTTTAAGATACATTCGCTGAGACTGAGAACTGAGCAATCAAAGACTGCTGATCACTAAGTTCTCCATCTCCAGTTGGCACCGAGCACGGTGGAGGAGGCTGGAGCACCAAGCACGGTGAGAGGCTGAGTCAGCTGCCTGTCCAGGAGCCAAACTTTAAAGTCAGGATCGAGCCAGAGCCTGGACCGGCTGAGACAGCCGACGGAGGGCTTTAGCCCCCTTCTGTCTGAGAATAGTTCACACAGGGGTGCAGAACAAAGTGCACCGTGACCCCACATAAGAAGCAGGACCAAAAGGAGCTTTGACCCTACTAATCCTTTAACATGCATTAGATTCTATTTTAACATTGTCTTTTTTAATAAAATATCGTGCAAAGATTCTGCTGAACCAATGTATTGTATTTAGTGAGCTATATTCTTTAACGGATTTGAACTCTGCAAATTCTATTTAAAATGATGTAATGATGGCCTTCCATAAGAGCAGTAAAGCTTGCTAGAGCGTTTCCGGGGATGGCATACTTTCAGATCAGAGAAGTGAAGCATTTCTAAGCAGTGAGGGAAATTTTCAACTTTTTTAATCTGAGACATATGGGAGTTGTATTTCCATCAGGTAATATCACCTGTGGGAGCTGGATAGCATTACAACCTGCAAGAGTGCATAGAAGTAACATTATAGGACGTCTGTAGAAAGGTCATGTGTGTACTCTCCAGAATGAAACCAACTTAATCAAAATGGCACCTCCCACGAGAAATGGGACACCGAATACATTCAACTTGGAACATTTAATAAGTTTGTGCGATTTAAATTCCAATGCCATATATAATGACATACCCGCTAAACAATTATCGTATATATGTGTGTATATGTATGTATGTATGTTGTGTGTGGTGTGTGTGGTGTGTGTGGTGTGTGTGTGGTGTGAGTATTTTTTTTGCTAAAATGCCGACATTTTACCACAAATGGGCACTGACTGGCAACATAGGTAAATCAGTGCCACCCACAGCGTCCATCCGTGCCACCCCACAGCGTCCATCCGTGCCACCCCACAGCGTCCATCCGTGCCACCCCACAGCGTCCATCCGTGCCACCCCACAGCGTCCATCCGTGCCACCCCACAGCGTCCATCCGTGCCACCCCACAGCGCCCATCCGTGCCACCCCACAGCGCCCATCCGTGCCACCCCACAGCGCCCATCCGTGCCACCCCACAGCGCCCATCCGTGCCAATCAGTGTCCATCTGTGCCTGCCAATCAGTGTCCATCTGTGCCACCCATAAGTATCCATCTGTGCCACCCATAAGTATCCATCAGTGCCACCCATAAGTATCCATCAGTGCCGCCCATAAGTGCCCATCAGTGCCGCCTATCAGTGCCCATCAGTGCCGCCCATGAGTGCCCATCAGTGCCGCCCATGAGTGCCCATCAGTGCCGCCCATGAGTGCCCATCAGTGCCGCCCATGAGTGCCCATCAGTGCCGCCCATGAGTGCCCATCAGTGCCGCCCATGAGTGCCCATCAGTGCCGCCCATGAGTGCCCATCAGTGCCGCCCATGAGTGCCCATCAGTGCCGCCCATGAGTGCCCATCAGTGCCGCCCATGAGTGCCCATCAGTGCCGCCCATGAGTGCCCATCAGTGCCGCCCATGAGTGCCCATCAGTGCCGCATACTAGCGCCGCCAATCAGTGCCACCTTATCTGTGCCCGTCAGTACTACCTCATCGATGTCCATCAGTGCCATCTCATCAGTGCCGCCATATCAGTGCCCGTAATTGAAAGAGAAAACTTACTTATTTACAAAAAAATTAACAAAAAAAAATAAAAACGTAATTTTTTTCAAAATTTTCGGTCTTTTTTTAGTTGTTGCGCAAACAAAACAAAAATCGCAGAGGTGAACAAATACCACCAAAAGAAAGCTCTATTTGTGGGGAAAAAAGGACGCCAATTTTGTTTGGGTACAGTGTAGCATGACCGCGCAATTGCCATTCAAAGTGCGACAGTGCTGAAAGCTGAAAATTGGCTTGGGCGGGAAGGTGCGCAAGTGCCCTGTATGGAAGTGGTTAATTACATGCTTTAGCCATCTCCATAGGTCCTTTTTAGCACATTTATAACATTGCTGCTTAAACCAACGAAGCACAGCTACTGTGGGGACTGGCAAATATGTATTTATGATGGTTTAGCTGGGTGCAGTGGCATGGAAGCCCATGTGGCTACCTCAATAGCCAGAGACCAACATAAGCTTTGTGCTGCCATTGGAAATTTGCATGGATGCTGGTGATTTGCAAGCACATAACCAGCAGTAAGGACTAAAGCCTCGTCGTACACACGGAACAATTGTTGGCCAACTGAGCGTCTGATTTTTGTCAAAAGGGCGTGTGCCAAGATCTTGTCTTGCATACCAACGTTACACAATTGTCGTGCCACAAACATGAGCGTAGTGACGTACTACAAGGAATTTCAGCTCTCGAGCGCCACCCTTTGGGCCCCTTCTGCCAATTTCCTGTTTGGTGAGCATCGATTCCGAGCACGCATTTTTGTACTTTCGACTTGTGTGACGGATTTGTGTACCAATCATATGAAAATCAGACGTGCAACCGTTGTCCGCCGAAAATTTACTAGACTGTCAGCTAAAATGTGTTGGCCGAAAGTCAGACAATTGTCAAAAGGAGCGTACTAACAGTAAGATTTTAGGACAAATCTGTCAACAGACAACTTCCAACAGTTGTATCGGGTGTACAAGGCTTAAGGCAGGGCATATAGGATTCGATTTTTTTTCCTTCCTGTGGTGGAAGGCAAGCAATTCCCTTGATCCCCCCCCCCCCCCCATCAACACAATCAGTGTTTATAGGGAAATCTCTCCCGTGGAGCCATTGTGTTTTGCGGGTGGCCAGAACGCGATTACTGCTAGCGGCTATAGCTGCGACAGAGGCCGCACAGGCCTCCTGGAGCATGGGTTGGGGTCACTGCACTTTTCCATAGAACTTGTGGGTTTGGGACACTTTAGAAAGCACACGAAAACATCTGCATTCAGTTTGCGGTGGAGGGCCACATCATAGGGCTCCAAGGACCACATGCGGCCCACTGGCCACGGGTTGAGCACATCTATCATTCATAGATCGAATCTTGGTCGGTCCCTGCTGAACTGGCGAAATTTGATCCATCCATGGCCAGCTTAAAAGCTTCTGGAATTTTCCAGTGCTGAAGTCTCTTATGTACCGTATTTTCCAGCGTATAAGATGACTTTTTGCATCTAAAATCATGCCCCAAAAGTCGGGGGTCGTCTTATACGCCGGGTACCTGTCAGTCAGTCAAACGGCGGACATCCATTATTCAAAAGCCGCGCCTCCTCCTCTGACTGTTCCGTGATAGGCGGAACACCAATTTTCTCAGCAGAGCCTCTGTTCAGTGTTCCGCCTATCACGGATGCCTTCTCATCCTCGGACAAGAGGACATCCGTGATAGGCGGAACACTGAACAGAGGCTCTGCTGGGAAAATTAGTGTTCCGCCTATCACGGAACAGCCTGAGGAGGCGGCGCGGCTTTTGAATAATAGATGGCCGCCGTCTGAATCTGCAAACAGGAGAAGGTAGGGAGATCATCGAGGCAGGGAATGGGGTGGCACAGTGAGGCGCGTATAGGTGGCACAGTGAGGCGCGTATAGGTGGCACAGTGAGGCGCGTATAGGTGGCACAGTGAGGCGCGTATAGGTGGCACAGTGAGGCGCGTATAGGTGGCACAGTGAGGCGCGTATAGGTGGCACAGTGAGGCACGTATAGGTGGCACAGTGAGGCACGTATAGGTGGCACAGTGAGGCACGTATAGGTGGCACAGTGAGGCACGTATAGGTGGCACAGTGAGGCACGTATAGGTGGCACAGTGAGGCACGTATAGGTGGCACAGTGAGGCACGTATAGGTGGCACAGTGAGGCACGTATAGGTGGCACAGTGAGGCACGTATAGGTGGCACAGTGAGGCACGTATAGATGGCACAGTGAGGCACGTATAGATGGCACAGTGAGGGGTTGTCTTATACAGCGAGTATATCCCAAAACCAACATTGTAGCTGGAAAATTAGGGGGCCGTCTAATACGCCCAGTCGTCTTATACACCCCGGCAAATACGGTATATGCTTTCTTGGGTTTCCTCCAACTGATCCACTTTCTTCTGACAATTTCTTCAAACATACTAGCAGCTTAACCCTAATGGAGATCCCATTTACTACTGAAAATTGATTCCCGTTTCTAGTTGAAAGGTCCTCCTTTCTTTCTTCTATGCACTCTTCCATGGCATTTGAAATCTCATATAGCAGCTCATGCATTTCAGAAACGATGCCCTCAGATTGAAAGAAGTAAAAAAGGGACATGACCTGCCTGCTGTAGATACATAAATAAGTCTTCAGCTGTTTACAAAGTTGCTGTGGGGAACCCATGCAAGGAAGGGAACCCAGGGGCAGTACAGTAGGTCATCAACCCTGTCCTCAGGGCCGGCTAACAGGCCATGTTTGCAAGATAACTGAAATACATCACAGGTGATATCATATGCTGCTCAGTGATTGCAGTATTCTAGTCTGCGGCTGGGTTCACACTACTACACTACTTTCATCCTACTTTGCTCTGCTACATTGGTCCTACATTTATCCTACATTGGTCCTACATCCATCCTACTTTCATGAACAGGATACTACTTTGGTCCGACTTCAATGATATTCAATGGGCCTGAAGTAGGATCAATGTAGGACCAAAAGTAGTACAGGGAGCATTTTCAAAGTCGAACCGACTTGTGTAGGACGCTACAAGACGCTCTCATAGGGAAACATTGAACACAGAGCAAAGTAGGATGAAAGTAGTGTAGTAGTGTGAACCCAGCCTGCATCTCCCCAAGGTAATACAGAAAACCTGGCCTGTTAGTGGGCCCTAAGGACAGGATTGATGACCACTGCAGTAGATGACTTGAGGTAAAGTGCTTCAAATGCAACCTATGAAGGATAAAAACATGGAAGCAGTCAGTCCGGACTTGTTTTTGGTGGAGCGAGTTCAAAGGATGTAATGCTTATCCTTCCTTCATTACTGCAGCAATAATCCAAAGGAGGCCTGTAGAAAAATGGGACACTTGACCTGCATTCAGTGATGAAGCCATAAGTAAAGCAAGGATTAAGAGGTCAGCCCTAGGGCTTGCATATTTAAAGGTGAACATTAAGCAATAAGCCAAATACACATTGACATATACAAATGCAAATGGTTTCACCTGCCAAAGGTTTGCAAATATATGAATCCAGCTTTGTGATCCGGGCACCCCTACCAGAGAGCACAGCAAACCTTTGATCTCCACTACACAAACCGGCACAACTTAGAAAAAATAAAGTAATCAGGATCAAACACTTGCCTGCTGATTAGACGATGAAGGAGCAGCAGAGTTTGGTTCTTACAAGGTCAAGATGCATTTCATCAGACAATATAAAGCCTTGTACACACGATCGGACATCAAACAAACTTTCCCTTGGATTTTTGTCCGAAGGAAGTTGTCCGGTCACACCCATAGCATACACACGCTCAGACTTTTCCGCAAACTTTTCTAAAACTTTCCCAACATCACATGGTTTTTCTGCTCTTTACCGCCACCCTTTGGATAACTTCTGCTATTGTTGGTTGATTTAAATGCCGCATACACACCATCACTTTATGTGATGAAAAAAAACGACATTTTCTGTGAAGTAAAAAACGACGTTTTTGAAACTTCAAATTTTCAAAGACGAAGTTGCCTACACACCATTAGTTTTTCTCACAATGTTCTAGCAAAGTGAGGTTACGTTCACCACGTTTTCCCATTGAAGCTCGCTTTCATAACTAGCTTCTGGGCATGCGCGGGTGTAAAAACGTAGTTTTAAACAAAGTTTTTTGCTACACACGGTCAATTTCTGTGATGTAAAAAACGACATTTTGAAAAACGACACATAAAATTGAAGCATGCTTCAATTTTTTTTGTCGTTTTTCAAAAGACATAAGACGTTTTCCCCCACACACGGTCATTTAAAGTGACGTTTTTAAAAACGTCGGTTTTTTTCATCACATAAAGTGATGGTGTGTACGCGGCATTACATTGGTTCTGAGCATGCGTATTTGCACTTTGTACAAAAGTCCGATGGCTTGCTGTACACACGGTCGGACTTGGCACCAGACTTTTGTTGTCGAAACGTTTGTCCGTTTGCAGACCGAACTTTTTGTCTGATGAAACCCGAAGAGTTGGTCCGATGCAGTGTGGAGTGTACAGCGTACGATCGGACAAATTAAAAAAATTGCAGATTTTGAAGTTTGTTGGCAAAAAGTCAGAGCGTGCGTACGGGCCTTAATACACAAATTGAGCCTTCCCAAAGGTACCATTTACTCCAAGTTTTTCCACAGAAACTACTGTTTTTTTCCAACAAAGATCCACATAAACAGATCTGGATCTGACACAAACCACATGGGTGGACCATGGCCGATTGATTTCTAAGACCCTACAAAGTCATCGATTATTGACTGTGTATGAATTAGGAAGTTAATCATTTAGTTCCCAAAATCGAGTGAAACAAAAGTAGTTTGACTGTTTGTTACACGACATGTTTCCCCTCATCCGTTTCCTGTTTCTAGGCCAAAAAGGAAATGGCTCTTTCCAGCTTCGTGTCTCCGCAGATAAGCTTGGGAATGTTGTAAAGAAAAACATTTTTTTTCCACAATAAGCATCCTTTACCTGCAGACATTCGTCTTTTCACTTCCTCATTGCTTCGTTTTTGCTCAGAAGTTGCTCTATTTCTTCTCTGTTCTGTTCACTTCCTGCTTGTCTGATTGTTACTCACCACTGTGACGGGAGGCTTTACTGCGGTGGTCAGTGACGTGCTCGCCCCCTCCTGGGAACTACATCTGTGTGGCAGGACGCTCTCTACGTGTTAGAGACTTCAAGGAGGTGTGAATTGCTGGGCGTGCGGCAATGCATACTGGGAAATGTAGTTCTTACATGAACGAACGATGCAAACCAGGAAGTGAATGAGAGAACAGAAACTAGAATGCCGGAGGGGATATAGATGAAGGAATTTAACCGCTTCCCGACCGCCGCATGTAGATATACGTCGGCAGAATGGCACGTACAGGCACATTGGCGTACCTGTACGTCCCTGCCTTTCCGCGGGTCCGATCGGGACCCCCCCCCCCCCCTGCTACATGCGGCGGTCGGGTTCCCTCGGGGAGCGATCCGGGACGACGGCGCGGCTATTCGTTTATAGCCGCTCCGTCGCCATCGCTCCCCGGAGCTGAAGAACGGGGAGAGCCGTATGTAAACACGACTTCCCCGTGCTTCACTGTGGCGGCTGCATCGATCGAATCATCTTTTATAGGGAGACTCGATCGATGATGTCAGTCCTACAGCCACACCCCCCTACAGTTGTAAACACACACTAGGTGAACATTAAATCCTACAGCGCCCCCCTGTGGTTAACTCCCAAACTGCAACTGTCATTTTCACAATAAAGAATGCAATTTAAATGCATTTTTTGCTGTGAAAATGACAATGGTCCCAAAAATGTGTCAAAATTGTCCGAAGTGTCCGCCATAATGTCGCAGTCACGAAATAAAATCGCTGATCGCCGCCATTAGTAGTAAAAAAAATAATAAAAATGCAATAAAACTATCCCCTATTTTGTAAACGCAATAAATTTTGCGCAAACCAACCGATAACCGATAATTGCAATTTTTTTTATACCAAAAATATGTAGAAGAATACGCATCGGCCTAAACTGAGGGAAAAAACAATTTTATATATGTTTTTGGGGGATATTTATTATAGCAAAAAGTAAAAAATATTTTGATTTTTTTCAAAATTGTCGCTCTATTTTATAGCGCAACAAATAAAAACCGCAGAGGTGATCAAATACCACCAAAAGAAAGCTCTATTTGTGGGGAAAAAAGGACGCCAATTTTGTTTGGGAGCCACGTCGCATGACCGCGCAATTGTCTGTTAAAGCGACGCAGTGCCGAATTGTAAAAACCCCTTGGGTCATTTAGCAGCATATTGGTCCGGTCCTTAAGTGATTAATAGGAATTTACTTGTTTTTAACAGAATAATTACACTATTCTGTGTCTACCTTGCAGACATTAATTTTAGGCAAAATTTTTTTTTTCTTTAGTGACCCTTTAAGTTTGATAGTCCAACTTTCTGCACAAGCAAGAACATCCATTCTCTAGTTAATCAAACAGGACTACTTCTCATTCCATTAGGAGCCTCTAGACTAGAGCAAGAATAAGTCACCTGTATGGTGCAGGTCGGTAGACTTACCACACATTATCGTGTTTAATTCTACAAGTCGCTACCATCATTATAATCATACCAAGTTTGCAAATTGTTGTAGAAATCTCCAGTCAGACTGTACCACAACAATTTAGTTCCAAATATGGCACACATTAAAGGAATATTCATAACATATATATGCTGTACAGTACATCAGAATCTGATACATATTCATTTGACCCCAACGCCAGAAGGAGAGCCTCCATCGTAAAGCCCGTAAATACACTGCCACGCCAGAGGAAGTCATAGGACTGTCAACTATGTATATTTACTGCAGCTCAATGTTGCATGAGACCCAATCTCATTGTTCGTACTATATCATTTCTATATACACAAGTCTAATGCAAATGAAGGTTGGTACGTTTTAAAGTCTGGGTTGAATCCTCACAAATTACTATAATGCAGGCAGTATGCATATACACAGGGGTGTCAAACTCAATTTCATCGCAGGCCGCATCAGCATTATTGTTGCCCTCAAAGCGCTGGTTCTATCTGGGGTGTTCTACCTACAGAGCGCAGGGTTCAGGGATGGGCTGCGCACAGAGCAACGGGGAGGGCTGCGCACAGAGTGCACTACATACGGAGTGCAGGGTTCAGGGGTATGCTGTGTACAAACGCATCAATCCCAGCCTCCCAAAGATTCCTCACAACTCTCCCCCCTACCTGGCCCGGTGACTTGTTGGTATTGTTCCCCTATCCAGATGGTTCCTGCAAGGACTGCGCAGGCGCAATCCTTGCCGATGTAAAACTCCGAACCTCGGCCGGCATCCAGGCTCATTCCTTCACATCCCTGTGGATTGGAGGATGTTAAAAAAAAGAGCCAAGAGCCGGAGCAAGCGAAGCCGACTGGCCACTTTTCTCAAATTCCACGGCGCCCTGGATGCCGGCCGAGGTTCAGAGATTTTCGTTGCCAAGGATTGCGCCTGCGCAGTCCTTACAGGAACCATCCTGATAGCCGGAACCATATTGGCAGATCACCGGCTCTAGTACCTCCCTGTGTAGGTGGCGCACCTTGAAGGGAGATCATTCTCTCTCGCTCTCTGAATATTTTTCCCTGCCATGAGTGTGTGAAGGCATTTATTAGACCCAGGAGCCACTCTACAAAACTGTCCCTTGTAAACATAGGGCTTCCATGTTTACAAGTGACGGGTGAGAGCTGAGGGTGAGAGCTGAGGGTGGCGGAATAAAGTTCTGTCACGTTTCAGCTGCAAAACTGGGTGTAAGGGCCATACGACAAGGCCTTGTGCGCCGGATTAGGCCCGTCAGCCTTGTGTTTGACATATGTGATTTACAGTAATAAATCTGATCCTAAACTCTTCATATAACTGATACATGCTGCAGGAACACTCATACAAAAGAAGTCCTGCAGCAGAGAGAAGATCCTCCTGGTAATCTGACCACCTCAGTATTCTGATTCTGTGCCTTTAGCCAAGAGGACAAAGCACACTTTCTGCTTTTCACTCCTATTGACTGGGACGTCTGTCAAAGAGGACTCATAATCGCTTCCAAGAAACCAATTTAGGTTTCTAAATAATAATAAAAAAATATATATAAGGACCATTTTTTTTGTTTTGTGGTTCTTGGACCTTCCACAAAATCTGGAAACTTGAGTACAAGTAACACCTTTAACATTTGCAGAAAAATGAAAATAAATCCTGCTCGCTAGAAAGCTTGGTACGAAGTAGGCAAGTTTAGGGATCAACGTGTTTGCTTTGGAACAATAGGGTCTTGGTTTGATTCCAAATTGGGCACAATATCTACACAGCTTCTGTTCTCAGAAGACTGTATAGAGTCATACAGACCTGCATTCACTAGAGCCAGACGCTTCAGACTTTAGACCTATGGTCTCCAAACTGCACCCCAGGAGCTGGATGCAGCCCTTTGCTAGTTTTCATCTGGCCGTTGTGGCACTATTCCTACCACTAAAAAGAGGCGATGTTCCTCCCAACACCACCAGTAGAGGAGCACGATTCCTCCTAATGCTCCCAAAGATGGGGCAATATTGCTCCCAATGATACCAACGATGGTCCTTGGTTTGTCCGCCCTGCACAGGGGCTGAATGTGGGACAGCATCAGCCAGTTCAATAGAAACTGGCCGACATTCGGCCCTGGAGTACAGCAGCCAGGCCGGCTTCTGTTGAAGGGGCATGATAGAGTGCTAACCGGTGTGTTCTGGCGGGGGGGGGGGGGGGGGGTTTCAAGCACATGGGGAAGGGGGGCACTTTAAAATATATTTTTTTCTCTTTTTTACATTATCCCTTTAAAAACAAAAATCTGATCACTTTTATTGATGTCACGAGGAATGTAAACATCCCTTGTGATAGTAATAGGTGGTGACAGGTCCTCTTTATGGCGGGATCGGGAGTCTAAAATAACCCAAAAGCCTCCTTTGTATTTAAAAAAAGTATCTGAATACGTTTTTTTTATTTTTTTATTGGCAGCCGAATAAACCGGAAGTGATGTCGCTTCCGGGATTTTAATTGGAGACCCGATTCAAAGACGAATCCGGCTTTCTTCGAGTCTCAGCCTAGGTGTGGATGCACCAGGTAGTGGCTCGGGAAGACATCCCCTCCGGCTCCTTTAGGACCCTTTCAAGCCATGTTGCTTTTGCATGGCCTAGGCCATGTTTGGGTCTCAGTCCAAGTGGCGGACACGCCGGCTGGTGGCTCGGGTCTCCCGGTTGGACTGGAGGCCAGGGAAGAGCGGCGGAAGGCGGGGACGTCCCCACCCACTCCTTTAGGATAACAGCCGAGCGGCTTTTAGCCGCATCAGTTATCACTAAAAAGCCGACCGTTGGCTTTAAAAATGGTACTGGGTTGATGTCCGCAGCTGCAGGCATCACCCCGGTTTAACCCCTTCAAGCCATGAATGCAAGTTTGCGTACGGTCAGCGCAAAGGTGTTAAGGCGAACCCTGCTGCCTTTGCATGGCCAAGGCGGTGGACGTGCTAGCTGGTGGCTCGGGTCTTCCGGTGGGACGGGAGGCCCCGGAAGAGCGGTGGAAAGCAGGGACGTTCCCTCCCGCTCCTTTAGGATAACAGCCGAGCGGCTTTTAGGCGCATCAGTTATCACTAAAAATCCATCGTTGGCTTTAAAAATGGTACTGGGTTGATATCCGCAGCTGCAGATGTTCCGACGAGAAATGCCCCTTATCGAATAATGCCCGCCCTGTACTGCGCATCGCTTGCGTAGTACGAAGCCACCACACATTGGAAAACATTCCCGATGCTCGTGCAAGTCTGCAAGGAATGGACTTGTTCATGATGGCCGCGGAATTTTTCACGAAACTCAAACGCATCTCCTAAACAAATATATGTCTGCTATTCTTCCTACACGTGTTAAGGGCAACACGTGAAGGAAGAATAGGAGAGATATATTTGTTCAGGAGATGTGTTTGAGTTTCGCGACAAATTCCACCCACATCGTAACAGCGCTGCCCATCATTACAAAATACGCCCCCTTCTGTTGCCATCCGCCCCTCACACGCTCCCATCATGAATACATCCGCCCCTTTGCAGAGTTGTACGAGCATCGGGAGCGTGTGGCACAATGTCGTCTTTTGTGCGCAGGCACCGCGTACATCCAAATCTAAAATTACGATGTTCGACACTTTCGACGAATTTGTACTGCGCAAGCGCTGGGCATTATTTGATATGGGGGCATTTCTCGTCACAACACAGGCATCACCCGTGTGGCACAATGTCGTCTTTTGTGCGCAGGCACTGCGTACATCCAAATCTAAATAACGATGTTCGGACACTTTCGACGGATTCGTACTGCGCAAGCGCTGGGCATTATTCGATATAGGGGGCATTTCTCGTCACAACACAGGCATCACCCGGGTTTAACCCCTCCAAGCCATGAATGCAAATTTGCGTACGGTCAGGGCGAAGGGGTTAAGATGCTCCCTGTTGCTTTTGCACGGCCAAGGCACAAGTTTGCTTTATTGTAGAATTCAAGTGCGTTTCGATCCAAAGAACCAGAAGACACATTTGGGTGTGCATATGCTTACCTTGAAAACACAGGAGACCCCCCCAAAAAATGGAATTAAGTCTTTAATTTGCAGAATTCATATAACGATCAATCCTGAAAACCACGACACGCTCCCTGTCATCTGTAGAATTCGAAAGTCTGTTTAAAAAAAGGTCTTGTGTCCCAGATATCCGCTGGAACAATGGAGAAGGTAACGGCTTTTTACACATCCAGAACTAGACAGACAATAACAGCAGGGGTGCCGCGACCAGCCGTCAACACAAGCTACATGCGCTGACTAGCGGTCTACAAAATAGCACGCTTCATTCAGAGGCCATGTTTAAGCCCCAGATGCAATAGCCCGGAGGAGGACGGTAAACTGATTAAATGTACAAGTGAGACAGACATCTGCTAATGTGGTTATTGCGGTTTAATGTTCCTCTCCTGTATCAAGTGAATCCTTTAGATGTCCTTCTCGTCTGACCTTGTACTCCTATGCGCTCAGCACCGCCGCACGCTCGTTCATTATTCAGCAGCATCCCTCTGGCCTTGTTATTCCAGCCAAGATGATTTTCTCCTAAATCAATATTCACTTTTTTTTAATGTTGAGCTAAATCCTGGTCCAGCCTCACATATATAAAAACACAAAAAAAGTATAAAACACCCGAGTCAGTAGTTTCTCAAAAAGCCAACATTAATTATTTCTGCAAAAAATAAAACCAAGCTGTGCTCTTTATTATTAGACCATTTTTTTATGGGGGGGGGGGATAAATAAAAGGGATGCATTTAGGTGAAAAAACACAAACCTTTACAAACCCTTTAAGTGTACAGCAATGCCCTGAGTGTAAGTAACTGGGGTCGCAAATAATGAACGCCTTAGGATCCCCCATTCACAGTGCGCCAACACAAACATTAATATGCATGGGGCCAACGCAGCCTTTCCCCATGATTAAGTGCCATGGGGCAGGACGAAACGCATTAGGGGGCGTGGCCTGGTTGCACATGGGTCTGCTTCATGATGTCCGGCTTACGAGTCTTTTCTTTGGACATTGCATCAATGCAGCCTATTCACTGCAATGGGCTCCCATGCACCAAAAAAAACGCAAGAGCACACTGCAATTCTACAACGCATGTGTTTGAGAGGTGCGTTGCTGAGCCATTAAAAATGAATGGCAGTAAAATCTGCTGCTGTGTTTATGGTGCATTACATAACACAATGGATAGGAATTCCACTATCTTGTACTTAAAATTAGTCTTTTCCGTTGTATTCATTTAAAGCCCAGAGGAAGTGCCGTCTATTGCCCCGCATTGGGCGACTTCCCCTTCCCGTTGACTTAACAGGTGACAGAGAACAAAAGGAAATGGTGGAAATTCTTTCTAGGTGGGACTCTAGCAGCACTAGAAACTTTCTACAAGAGGGGGGGATGGGTCAAAACCTCCATCATGGAATTATCGTCTCCTCACTGAGCAGATTATCCCTCACTTCCCGAGAATGTGTCCAACCTGAAGATAGAGGAAATCTAATCAACAGACACAGAAATAAAAATATCACCAACTCTTCTGCACTTTATCAAAAACTGAAAAAAAAATTAAATACAATAAAATAAAAGGATTTTGCTGGCATTGGGTTTAATAGGCACTCAATACCTCTCTGTTCCTGCTGGCAACTACACTGCATTGGCACCAAAATGTCATATTTGTACAATTGCAATTTAATGGTTTTAACCGCTTTACCACCGGGCCAATTTTGGCACTTCTCTAAACATCAGAACCCCTAAACATTATATATATTTTTTTTTTAGCAGACACCCTAGGGAATAAAATGGCGGTCATTGCAACTTTTTTCCCTCGCACGGTATTTTCGCAATAATTTTTCAAACGCCTTTTTTGGGGGGAAAAAACGGTTTCATGAATTAAAAAACAAAACAAAAGTAAAGTTAGCCCAATTTTTTTGTAGAATGTGAAAGATAATGTTACGCCGAGTAAAGAGATACCCAACATGTCACGCTTTAAAAATTGCGCACACTCATGGAATGGTGCCAAACTTCGGTACTTAAAAATCTCTATAGGTGACGCTTTAACATTATTTACAGGTTACTATTTTCGAGTTACAGTGTAGGTCTAGGGCTAGAATTATTGCTCTTGCTCTAACGCATGCAACGATACCTCACATGTGGGGTTTGAACGGCGTTTACATATGTGGGCGGGACCTGCATGCATGTTCGCTTCTGCGCGCGGGATAACGGGGACAGGGGCGTTTTTTTTTATTATTATTATTTTTTTTTTTTTTTACTTAATTCTTTTTCTTTTTTACACTTTTTTTTTACATTTTTTTTTTTATTACTTTTATTCCTATTACAAGGAATCATCCCTTGTAATAGGAATCAGTGTGACAGATCCTCTTTATGGAGAGATGTGGGGTCAATAGGACCCCACATCTCTCCTCCAGGCTTACAAGCATGAAAATCTGTGGGAAAAAAAAAAAATCACGATCACATGCCGACAGCCGCGACTGCGGCTTTGTTTACTTCTGGGTACCGGACGTGACGTCATAACGTCGCGCCCGGGCCTCCGATGGTCATAGAGATGACTGGTCATCTCTATGCTTTCCAGCAGGGCCGACCGATTCGCTCTCCGGGCCCCCGATGGCACGGGGAAGAGCCCGGAGAAGCACCGGATGGCGGCGCGAGGGGGGACGTCACCTCCCGCTGCCTATAAGAACGATTAGGCGGCGGGAGCGCCGCTGTGATCGTGCACAGAATCGGCGGCTGAAGATGGCGATATCTGAATGATGCCTGTAGCTGCAGGCATCATTCAGATATCACCGCACAAAGCCAGGGACGTCCTCGGTCGTCAAGAGGTTAAATATCAAGAACGCAACAAGATATCATTCTGACCCTCATTCATTTAAATTAACCAACTGCTTAATCTACACTTTTCCTTACAATTTTTTAAAGCATCCATACCTGCAACTATGGAGTCAGCCTTGATAAAAAGCAGGGGGTAACAGTTTTTGATGCTTAAGTAATGCTTTTATCTGCAGCTCAGCTGACCCCCCCCCCCCCCCCCCTGCTCAGTAGTAACCCTCAGCTCAGCTGATCCCCCTGCTCAGTAGTAACCTCCAGCTCAGCTGATCCCCCCCCCCCTCCTGCAGTAACCCACAGCTCTGCCGACTGACACCCCCCCCCCCTGCTGAGCAGTAACCCCCAGGTCTGCGCTGCCGCCCCCCCCCTCCACGGTAACCCTCAGGTCTGCGCTGACCCCCCCCCCCCCCGCTCAGCAGTAACCCCCAGCTCTGCTGATCCTCCTCTATCCCCAGTTCCCGCTTACCTTACGCTATAGCGTACCCATGTTGCACACCATGTGTGCCGTCTGCTAGTTCCTCGCCTTCCTGCAGCTTCTGGCCGCACACCAGATGTGACGTATTTTTTACTTTTTGGTTTCCCAGTGCATCCTGGGATACATCATACCTGCGTAGAGCGGTGCACTAAACGCACCTAACCCATGTGAGTACCCTGTATTGGGGGTTTCTTGTTCGTTTAATAAACTGTGTAAAAACTACATCATGCTAGGAAGCCTCTTCTTGTTTGCATATGAGGGGACAGCACCAGTGAGCAGCTTTGACCCATACAGCTCATCTAGAATCCATAAGGTGAGATTCATAAGCGTGGCTGACCAAACTTAGGTGTGAGGTCACATGCTCTGAGGTGAGCGGCCATTACCTGAGGGCGAGGAGCACCTGCGCGTGGACACCGCAGTCACCATTATATATTCAATAAGGACTGTATATCATATGTGTTGGACTGGCCCACCATTTTAAATATGGTGCCACAGACGTGGATCGTAAAGTGCTACAGTACATAAAACAGTGACGTCCTGATTGAATGAGGGCCAGTCCAACACATATGATATACAGTCCTTATTGAATATATAATGGTGACTGCGGTGTCCACGCGCAGGTGCTCCCCGCCCTCAGGTAATGGCCGCTCACCTCAGAGCGTGTGACCTCACACCTAAGTTTGGTCAGCCACGCTTATGAATCTCACCTTATGGATTCTAGATGAGCTGTATGGTTCAAAGCTGCTGTGTGTGTGTGTGTGTATATGTGTATGTATGTGTATATGTGTGTATGTATGTGTATATGTGTATATGTGTATATGTATATATATATGTGTGTGTATATGTATATATATATGTGTGTGTATATGTATATATATATGTGTGTGTATATGTATATATATATGTGTATATGTGTATGTATATATATATGTGTATATGTGTATGTATATATATGTGTATATGTGTATGTATATATATGTGTATATGTGTATGTATATATATGTGTATATGTGTATGTATATATATGTGTATATGTGTGTGTGTATATATATATATATATATATATATATATATATATATATATATATATATATATATATATATAAATATATATATATATATAAATAAATATATATATATAAATAAATATATATATATATATATATATATATATATATATATATATATATATATATATATATATATATATATATATATATATATATATATATATATAAAAATTTTTGTTAATATTTTTATATTTTTTCTTTTATTTGCTGTGAAATGTGACACAGATTATTTCTTCAAAGGAACGAAGGATTATATTTATTATTTTTTAGTTTGATTTATTGTCATGGTTTACATTTTGATGGTTTTAATTGTAATATTGGCACTTTTAATGCATCGATTTTGAGCGAGATAGCGCAGCACAGTAATTTGTAATTTATACTGTTTTAGGGCACCCTTGGCAGATGGAACAAAATCTGCTATCAAAGCCGCCATCTCCTTGCTACCTGACGTCGGGCACCCATATGCCAAGATGGAGGGCTGCCCTGTCCAGCACTGCAGCTTGTGTTTTAAGGCACCCGGAGACATGTAAAAAATGATGATAATTGTGCTTTAATGAACATGCCTTTACTGCAGACTTATTGATCATCCCATAATGTAGTCATCATAGACCTCTTTATATCGCTTGGTAATGCAGAATGACATAAAACTCACCGCACCCACATAAGTCTGTGCCATTCCTATACATTTGACTGCACTTCCTCAGTATGAATTGATCTGCACTAATGACTTCCTTACTGCGATTGACTGACCCATTGCTTATTTATGGCAGTGACGTTCCAGGAAAAAAAACAATTCCTAATTATTCTTTACAGTCCAACACACGCTGTAAAGCGGCTTTGATGGAGCGTTTGATACCAGAAGGTCATGGGCCTACTGACAGGGTGGACCATTCCCACCCAACTATCCACCAAAGACTGAACATTGTAGAAGCTAAAAATAGTTCAAATCTATTTAGCAGAGACGTTCTTGAAATGTCATCAGACTCTTCTTTAGAGACAATGGCCCTCTCAGCAATGCAGAATATAGAGGGCGAGGCCGGGAAAGCATCCTGTTTATCTCTGGGGGTTTCTGATGGCCATGGGAATGACGACTGGAGGAAGCCCTTCAATAATAAGATGGACCGTCCTGCGGAAACTGGCCCCTCCGACTACTGAACGGGGGGCGTAAAATGGGACTTCAGACGACACCCACTCGCATTTCCTCTACCTAAGGGAATGCAACAAAAATACCGGATTGCGCCCCAGAGAGCTCGAGATAACAAGACATTTTCAAGCTTTTGTTCAGCTGCAATCTGCTGATAAAAAAAAAAAAGACCAAAATATTTTAACTGGCTGTACTATGAAGACATCCGATAATCCAGAGCAAATATACTCCGTAATAAAACTTCAAGATTTATTGTTTAAAAAAAAAAAATGTAATTAAAGCGGAGGTTCACCCTCAGAGAGCACATTTTCCCCTTAGATGGATGCTCGTTTTGTCTAGGGGAATCGGCAAATTGTTTTAAAATATGATCCGTACTTACCGTTTACGAGATGCATCTTCTCCGTCGCTTCCGGGTATGGGCTGCGGGAATGGGCGTTCCTTCTTGATTGACAGTCTTCCGAGAGGCTTCCGACGGTCGCATCCATCGCGTCACGATTTTCCGAAAGAAGCCGAACGTCGGTGCGCAGGCGCAGTATAGAGCCGCACCGGCGTTCGGCTTCTTTCGGCTACTAGTGACGCGATGGATGCGACCGTCGGAAGCCTCTTGGAAGACTGTCAATCAAGAAGGAACGCCCGCTCCCGAAGACCCATACCCGGAAGCGACGGAAGAAGATGCATCTCGTAAACGGGTAAGTACGGATCATATTTTAAAACAAATAGCCGATTCCCCTAGACAAAACGAGCAGGAAGCTAAGGGGGGGGGGGGAAGGAATTGGTTGAACTCCCGCTTTAATAAACGGTCTGGTTGCCAATAACCCTCAAAACATAAAATTTCAGGACCAAAATAATTTTCTTCTTCAAGATGGCAATGGGCCCGAAAACGGGGCTTTGACGCAAGTCCCAGCCAAGGGCGTGGTCACAAATTATTTGAAAGCAGAAAAAATAAATTATATTATTGCATTTGAACTTTTCATCCCTTGACACAGTTTTTAATGCGCTCATTCTCCATGGTCCGGTGGTAAATAGTTTAATGTTCCCAACTCATGTGTGTCATCCAAATTGTTTGATCATCTTATAGGAAATCCATCTGCAAACTGCAGTTTATGAACCACAATAGATGCCCTTTAAATGCTCTATTTCATCATTTTGAGAAGGCACAAAGGCGAAAAGTCATACGTTTATATATGATAAACTTATGTATTATATCCTAAAAGGGGTATGCCATTTTTCATAGGAAATTTTCTCTTTAATGATAGGGTAATGCAGAGTTTTATACTCTGGGTGTTGTTGGCAAAATGACATAAAAACTGCCCCAGCCTATAAGGCCCCATTCACACTGGGGCGGGGGTAAAGCGCTGCTATTTTAGCGGCGCTTTATCATCAATTTCGCAACTCTATTCGGCCACCCGCGGGGCGCTTTTTTTTTTAAATAAGTGTATTTTTGTGCGTGTACTCGAGAGAGGAGCCGGACTGCAGGAGTTGGGAGTAGGCAAGCCTCCCCCAGAGGCAATCTGCCACCTTTCTCCATGCCCCGGATGGCAATGGCGGGGGTCCTCCCACACAGCCCGCCCTACCTGCTCCGCTTTGAAGCCCAACGGGGCAGAGGGACTCCCTATAAGGGAGTGAGAGGATCTAGCCCGCTCAACCAGCCCCGTTAGTCCTTCGCCTCTCTTTTTAGAGACTGCGTGGTCAAAGTGCATGCATGTTAACTCAATTTCGAGTGCGTGTGTAAGTGTGGTGGTTTTTGTGGGGGGGTGGGCGTACTAAGCGCAGGCTTACCTCGCATAGCACACCCACCGGGAGCTGGGCTGAGACCACCAAACTCAATTCACATGTAGCCGAGACCAGGATCCGAACCCCTAGCTGCAGAGGTGAATGGCTTGTCAGCGCAGTGCCAATCGCGTTGAGCCACCGCAGCTCCTTCGCGGGGCGCTTTTAACACCCCCCGCGCGCTAGCAGCCGAGAAAGGGTCAAAACCACTGCAAAGCGCTTCTGCAGAGGCGGTATAGCCGCGGTGCCCATTAATTTCAATGCGCAGAAGCGGTATACACACACCGCTCCTTCACCGCTCCAAAGATGCTGCTAGCAGGACTGTTTTACCGTCCTGCTAGTGCACTGCTCCAGTGTGAAAGGACCATTGCACAGACCCCAAAGACACTATTAAAGTAAATACAAAATGTTTTTATTTAAATGTTCATATTGCCCATTTAATATGTGTTTATTGCCCTACCTGCCTGGCAGATAGCCAGCAAGCACTTCTCACCATTCCCCGGGAAGGCTGGTGATGTAAAGTCTACAACTCAGTAAAGTGACAGCTGCAGACGGAGAGGAAACAAGAATTAAATCACTAAGCCATGATGAAGTTCAGCTTGAAGAGAAACACACCCACACAACTGCAATTAACCATAATTGCAGCAAAAAGACTTATGAAGTCTAAAACTTCCTATAATCACAAATCTGGAAAACGCCAATCCATTTATTAACTCCATATAGTAGTTTAACAGATCCTGAGATTAAAGGATGAATATACAGTAGTAGAATATCGTTCAACATTTTTTTTTTGCAAGAACGATATACTGAATGTTCAGAGACAGCTGATCGCTCAGTGCTCAGCCTTCTGTGAGCAGAGAGCTGGTGACTGTCAGTCAATGCTCTCCTCTGCCACTCCAGCAGGGGGAGGTGGGATCAGCTGGATCAGGCTCGTCGTGGCATGTTGAGAGGCTGAGCCAGATGCCAGTCAGGCACCCTGGTGGATCCCGACATTGTTAGGATCCCTGTAGAGCAGGGGTGTCAAACTCAAATTTCATTGTGGGCTGCATTAGCATTATGATTGCCATCAAAAGGGTCGGTTGTATCTGTAAAGCCCCGTACACACGGTCGGACTTTTGGCCAACCAACTTCAAAACCCGCAACTTTTCGCATTTGTCCGACCGTGTGTATGTTCCATCGGACCAACTTTTTGGGCTTTCATCGGACAAAAAGTTGGGTCTGCAAACGGACCAACTTTACGTCAACAAAAGTCCGATGGTGCAAAGTCCGACCGTGTGTACAGCAAACAATCGGACTTTTGGACAAAGTACAAATGCGCATGCTCAGAAGTAAAGAGCAGCCTTCTGTCTAGTAAAACTAGCGTTCACATTTGAAAAAGCACATTCGTGACGCGGCAAGTTTCGAAATCTAGAAAGCACTCACACGAAACATCAACTAACTATAGAGTAGCTGAAGGAACGCAATGGGTGACGTCGGAGAATGGAACTTCCTCTTTTAAACGCTCGGCAGTACGTTGAAACGTCAATACGTTCCTGTTGGTTGCCGAAAAAGTCAGAGCGTGTGTATGCTATGGGTGTGATCGGACATATCAATTAGGACAAAAATCCAAGGGAAATTTTGTTGGATGTCCGACCGTGTGTACGAGCCTTTAGATTAGATGTCCAGCGCATCTCCTCCCCTTACATTAGATGTCAAGGGCCATCCCACCATCAGAAGTTGAGTCCCCTTACATCACAGTGCACCCGCCTTTCCTTATGCTGCTGCTGGGAAGAAGCTGGGTGCATTGCTTTAAAGCAGAAAGTAGGTCTGGAGGAGAACCAGAGGAGGGCTGGAGCTCTCCTGCAGTTGCAGGAGAGGTGCGAGGGCCACATGAAATGGCCTGGAGGGCCGGATTCGACCCGCAGGCCTTGTGGTTGACACCTGTGCTGTAGAGCAGGGGTCTCCAAACTTTCTAAGCAAGGGGCCAGTTTTTTGTCCTTCAGAAGTTAGGGGGCCCAGACTGTGGCCAGCAGCAGCGAAAATTTCCATGGCAACAGTGGGCATAAACATCTCCATATTTGGTATTAGTGGGAGGAATGGTGCCCCATCGATGGCATCATTAGAAGGAATCTTGCCCCATTGTTGGGGTGAGGGAGAAATGGTGCCCCATCCTTGGTGTCAGTTGGCAGAGAAGTGTCTCATATCAGTGGGGGAAATGGTGCCCCAAGGGCCAGATAAAGGCAAGCAAAGGGCCACATCCGGCCCCAGGGCCGCAGTTTGGAGATCACTGCTGTAGCGCATAGACTGGCTCTGACGTTAGCCAACAGCAGGCTTTAGAGAATCTGGGTCACAGGAGGGCAGAACCAAGCGCACTTCTGTAACCTACAAAAGAGCTTTGGCCATACTTTTCCTTGAAGGTCACAATTCTAGGGCTGCCATTTACAGCCTATATTTATAATTGATGCTACAGTGTAGTTTGTTAACCTGAGTTATTATAATATTTAACGCAATGTACCTATTGCATTCACTTTTCTGTCCACAGACAGAGACCGGTGCTGGGCGCGCACGTACAAAATGGATCTTCCTCTAGCACCCGGGCCAGCAAGGAAGCAACTCCATAGGATAAATGTCTGCTCCACCACAGCGATTCTGCCACTGGCAACGTATTAGCAAACAGGGCATTGTATAAACATAAATGCTCAGTTTGGCAGGATGATTGTTTCAATGTCAATAGAGAATGAATGTGGGAGGATAAAATCAATAGTTTTATAGCCAATTTTACCTTCTGCCCCGAAGAGAATCAAAACTTTCAGCCGTCGACGTCCTGCTAAACTTCACATTAGAATATGTCAAATTAATAGACATGGCGCTGAATGAGACACACTTATTAATCATGTCATACAAAGCAGAAAGGAAGCTACAGATGGCATTACAGAAATGACAGGCGTACCAATCAGTGCCAACTTTCAAAGACCCACTTAGCAGAAGCTACATCACTTAACACTGTGTGGAGCGACAACTGATCCGGACACACTAATCACACCGACAGGACTTATCCCCCAGTTTGAAGCTTTCCAAAAACTTACTCTAACCAATCGTCTAAGGCTCCTCCAGAGTATGCCATGGGTTGCTTGAGAGAGGAGCAATTTCAGCCTCTCAAGTAACCGGACATTAAAGTGGTTTTAAATGCATTAGGTTTGAATGGACACGTGGAGCCCCAGCTCGGCTCAGGTGCCCACATGGCAAGCTGCTTGCTGTGGGGGCACTTAACAGAAGGGAGGAGCCAGGAGAGTCGAAGAGGGATCCAAGAAGAGGAAAATCAGGGCTGCTCTGTGCAAAACCACTGCACAGAGCAGGCAAGTATAACATGTTTGTTATTTAACAAAAAAATAAATAAAAATGGGGATGACTTTAGCATCACTTTAAGGATCTTTTAGTTATCTCTAAGGAGGAATTCTTCCCACTGGCCGCCAACGTAAGGAGGAATTCTTCCCACTGGCCGCCAACGTAAGAAGCATTCTTCCCACTGGCTGCCAACGTAAGGAGGAATTCTTCCCACTGGCCGCCAACGTAAGAAGCATTCTTCCCACTGGCCGGCAACGTAAGAAGCATTCTTCCCACTGGCCGGCAACGTAAGAAGCATTCTTCCCACTGGCCGCCAACGTAAGAGGCATTCTTCCCACTGGCCGCCAACGTAAGAAGCATTCACCATCATTTTGTTAGAGTTGCCTAGGGTGTCCAATACATTAAGAACGCACCATTTTTTTTATTGTCTCATTTATTTGTGCAAGTCAGCTTACTGCTCACACCAACATATCAGCGGGCTTAGAAATTTTAGAAATTTTCAATTCCTATTCATTCATGTAGGAGTGGGTGGGGGTACTTCAAAAAAAAATTGCGACAAGAGACCTTAGCCCCTCCCCAGAACAATGAAAGGCCTACTGAATATGAATACAAGATATGACTAAAGGAAAGCTGACTGCACTTTCTGGCTTCAACATAACTGATTTTTTTTATTTTTTTTGCTCAACATTGCCAGCTGACTGACTGACTGCGCTAATCACACAAAGACGCCTTTTATTCAACAACACATGACCAGAGAAACACAATGGTGGCAAAGTATTTCTTACAAAACTGTATCCAGTATCCTTACGGTTCAATATATACCAAGTGCTGCTAATAACAATTATGACCATTAAAAAAAAAGAAAAAAAGGGATGGTCTGAGCGCCTTGCGTGAGTGCGAGATGTCCCACAGCACCGAGACATTCTACTCCAAGGTCAGAAATCCAACAAGCTAGCATGGGAGCTGGAGAATAATTTACAGACCCTGCGCTCGCTTGACATGCCGCTGTGAAGTGAGAGAATGACATCATCTCAAATATTCACCATATGAAGAACACATTTCTGTTTTTTAATTTTGTACTTTAGTTTTTCTAGCACCCCACTGTTTTAAAATAAAGAAAGAGTAATAGCATGGGGAATACGCTTAGAACTATGATAATAGGGACACTAGCAAAAAATAAATTAAAAAAAGTGTTTATGGACCAATTAAAATTATGTCTGGGAAAAAAAAAACAGTACATTTCTGCATAAATTTCACCACGTTTTATGCCTTTACAAATTATGCATGTGCAGAAAAATAACGGTTGATCGGCCAGAAATCCAGTGGGCTCCTGTTTGCGCTAACAACTGCACCTCTCCTGCACTGAATTTCCCAGCAATGGTATCAGCCCTGCCCAGTTCTCCCCTGCTCGAGTACAGAACACCTCTCCCTTATATGTTGGGGTATCAGATGGGGTAGTGTCCAGCAGATTTTAAAGGAACACAGGAGAGCCAAACTATGCAGCAATTCAGTAAATTATAATATATTTCGTAGAGATCCTAGAAGCTGCTCTCCATCAGCATTGGTATTCTATATCAGACCCTTTGGGAAGACTACAAAGTCAAACCTCCGGCACATAAATGTGATTGCCAAACACCAATACTTGAGGATACACCACACTTTGCTGTCCTCAGGACTAGGGATGCCCAATAGCGCATTTTTTTTTTTTAAAACAAAGAAGGGCGCATAAGCCTAGCCCAGTGATGGCGAACCTTGGCATCCCAGATGTTTTGGAACTACATTTCCCATTATGCTCATGCACTCTGCAGTGTAGTTGAGCATCATGGGAAATATAGTTCCAAAACATCTGGGGTGCCATGGTTCGCCATCACTGGCCTACCTCGTTATCCCAATATCATAATCCAACATAATTGTACTCACAAAACACTGATATCAAAAGCACATCAGAGTAAGCATTGAAGTCGCTAGACACACTTCTCAGCCTGGAAGGACACCACCTGGATCCTAGATGCCCAACATGTTTCAAGGGAAGCACCCTCTCCCTCAAAGCCAAACTGCCTACACGTTTCGAAGGGGAGCGAGCCCCTCCTTCCTCAGAGGCCAAACTACCTACATGTTTTGAGGATAGCACCCTCTGCTAAGAGCCAAAGCACCCCCCCCCCCCCAAACCATAGCAGGCCACATGCCCTTCAACATGGCGGGGGGGTGTGCTTTGGCTCTGAGAAAGAGGGTGCTATCCTTGAAATGTGTAAGTAGTATGGCTCTGAGGAAGAGGGTCTGGTATGAATGTTTAGGGGGGACCCCCAGCTGGGTTTTTTTGGTGTGGAGTTCGCCTCCCTTAAAAGCCATACAAGACCCGATATGGATTGGAGGAGGATCCCAGCTCGTTAGCGCCACCCTTTGGGCAACTTCTGCTAATGTTGAGCTATAGTTCGCATTGGTTTGGGTTGCGTGTTTGTACTGTGTACACACGATCGGATAATCTGATAAGACACATTATTTGTTGGAAAATGTTAAAGCATGCTATAAAAACAGTTGTCGGAAATTCCGACAATTGTCAGATGGAACGTACAAACAGTCATATTATCCGACAAAACTCTGCCATCACAATTCAAAATCCGATCGTGTGTACGAGGCTTAAGACTTCTGCTGACACGCCCCCTGCACAGCTAATAACCGGGAAGTTCAATGTACTGCTGTCTCACACCCCCCCCCCCCTGCAGCCTCTATCCACCCCCCTTATGCAGCTGAGAACAGAGGTCAAGAGTTTTTAACAGGGATTTTTTTTCAGGGGGAACTTGGGGGAACTCAGTTCCACCACCTCTGGCTCAGACCCTTTGGTGCCTGCTCACCACTATCACTTATAAACACAGAAACCGGACTTTTGTGTGTACAAGTGACAGCTCTGCACTCTGTGTGTAACCCCTCTGCACTCTGTATGTAATGCAATCCTGGTATTTAATGCCCCTTTAAGACCCTTCTACTGTTTGTGAAATCTGAACGGGGTCGTGGTTGAGTTCCTGCACCTATTTTCTGAGAAAAAAAGCTCTGGTTTTTAAGGAGGGCGAACTTCTGGTACAGATCGCCACGACAATCTAGGCTGAAAGTGGAAGCGGGTACCTGTCAAAACCAGATACCCCCCCTCCCACAAAATATATATAATATAATATATATATATATATATATATATATATATATATATATATATATATATATATATATATATATATATATATATATATATATATATATATATATATATATATATATATATATATATATATATATATATATATAATCAGTGCATTGCAAACAAGCAAAACTTCCCTTTTGGGTGAGGTTGTGCTTAAAGCCACATCTGTGTGCAGGGGTTGACAAATTTGCTTGGAATCTAGGAGCCAGCTAAAAAAGTTAGGAGCCAGAAAACGCGCCCTGTCCCGACGAGCTTGCGCGCAGAAGCGAACACATACGTGAGCAGCGACCGCATATGTAAACGGTGTTCAAACCACACATGTGAGGTATCGCCGCAATTGGTAGAGCGAGAGAAATAAATCTAGCTCTAGACCTCCTCTAACTCAAAACATGCAACCTGTAGAGTTTAAACGTCGCCTATGGAGATTTTAAAGGGTAAAAGTTTGTCGCCATTCCACGAACGGACGTAATTTTGAAGCGTGACATGTTGGGTACCAATTTACTCGGCGTAACATTATCTTTCATAATATTAAAAAAAATGGGGATAACTTTACTGTTGTCTTATTTTTTAATTAAAAAAAGGTGTAATTTTTTCCCAAAAAAAGTGCGCTTGTAAGACCGCTGCGCAAATACGGCGTGACAGAAAGTATTGCAACGATCGCCATTTTATTCTCTAGGGTGTTAGGATAAAAAATATATATAATGTTTGGGGGTTCTAATTAGAGGGAAGAAGATGGCAGTGAAAATAGTGAAAAATTACATTAGAATTGCTGTTTAACTTGTAATGCTTAACTTGTAATACCAACGGCCACCACCAGATGGCGCCAGCTCACAAAAAGCAAAGCCAAGTCGCCAGGACCCCATTTATAGTTGCCCTGGCGACCGGGATTTGTCGAGCCCTGCTGTGTGAATGGGCCCAAACCCTTCCCAATGTACCAAACTATATGCCATAACGCAATGTGAATGAGCCCTAAACCTGATAATGGGTTGGGGGCTAACGGCATCCAAAAACAGGACAATGAAGACATGCAAGCTACACCTCCCAGCTTTATATCCTCCGTTACAAAGGTCGATCTTCAATATAAAGGAGGCGCTGTAACTGCACCACATTTTCCAGGCAGGTAACTGGGAGTTTCCCCACACTCCCTCATCACTATACTGGAAATTACAGGGAGCCACACGCAGGGTTAACTACAGATGACTGCCATGACCTTCACTCTCTACAACCAGTAACATGAATTTCAGTCATATCTACTACAGTAAAATTCCAGAGAATGGCTCTCATTATAGTCAATCAACGGGTAAACACACAAGGGTTATTCATTATTCCCCAAACATCAGAGGCTGGTAGGCATGGAGAGAGCAGATTATAAACCGGCATGACCACAATCTAGGTGAAATGTTGCAGAATTAGTAATCTTCTTTGTATTCGGGCAACGGAGTGTAGCAAGACTGCACTCTCAGCGACTCGTACGAAACTTCAGGATGGTTCACACCGGAATGTGGTGCAGGAAAACCACGTTTCCAGCACTGCAGTTGCCATCTGCAGCGGGTGTCAAGATTAAGATAATGGCACCCTAAATGTAGGGCACATACGCAGTGCGTTTGCTCGCACAGGATCGCATGGTACAGAAGCACGATGCGATCTGGTTGTAGAGAGTTTCCTAAAGTAGTGCATGCACAACTTTTGTTGCGGTATGGTGTAGTGCGATTGCAGCTCATTTAGAGCCCAGTCACACTGGGAACTGCATGTGCATTACACAGGAACATGCAACGGGATAACAAGCCGTTCTGTGCAGTGCAATTACATTTCATTCATTTTGAATGGGCTGAAATCCCACCGCCCTGCACCAAAACTACAGCTTGGACTACTATGGGAAACTCACTGCAACCTGATCACATAGCACATTTGTACCATGCGATCCTGTAAAGGAAAAAACGCACCACAATTGTGACGTTGTTTGCACTGACACTTGTTGCAAATTGTACCCAGGCGGCCCCCAGTCACTACCAGGGCCCCCAGTCAGGCCAGTGGTGCAGAAGGCACACACATTTCTTCTGGAGACTCAGGCAGAAGATAACAGGGGAGTAAAGCAAGTTTTTGAAGATCATCTTTCCCTATTTACAACCAAAAGGAAACCAACACTAGTAGCCCTATGGCTCTTGGCAGCGACAAAAAACAGTCCCTGGCTCTTCAACTAGCTCTGGCCGCTCAGGGACTGGCCAACAAACTCAACACGTTCCACAAATAGGACAGATATGGATCATCTGCACATTGGAAAAAGAAATGCGCATGCCAAATTCTTTGGAAGAACGGCCTACAAATTCTAGCCCAATCAGAAACTAGTGATGCACCAAAATTTCGGCTGATAATAGGGGGTTTTCAGCATTGTGGCGATGCCTTTAAATCACATGACCTATAAAAAAAACACAACATAAGTGCAGTAAAATGGCGGTAAAATCACGGGTGTTTTCGGCAGCCATTATCGGCACCTTTTGTGATTTTACCACCATTTTACCATGCTTATGGTGGGTTTTTCATAGGTCATGTGACTCAAAATGCATCAAAAACTCAACACGGAATTTTTTGTGTTCTTTCTGCGTTTTCAGTGCATTTCAAGGTGATTAATAAACATGCACCAAAAATGCAGCAAGCAATATTTTTAACAAGCTTCAAAAAAAGGTGCCAACAAATCCATATTCATTTAAATTCATGATCTTAAGAAGTCGTAATATATATATATATATATATATATATATATATATACATATACACATATACACACACATATATACACACATATATATATACACACACTTCATTTATTATAAAAAAATTATACATTTACAAAAAAACATTAATCTATATAAAAAGGAATGAAAAAAAAAAAAATTATAAATACACACTCAAAAAAAAAAAAAAAAAATATATATATATATTTTAGTGTGTGTGTTATTTATCATTATATATATATAAATGTTTTTTTATAAATGTAATTTTTTTTGTATAATAAATGAAGTGTGTAATAAATTATTTATACACACACAATATATATTATATATATATATATTTTGTGTGTGTGTGTGTGTGTGTGTGTGTATAAATAATTTATTACACACTTCATTTATTATACAAAAAAAATTACATTTATAAAAAAACATTTATATATATATATATATATATATATATATATATATATATATATATATATATATATATATATATATATATATATATATATATATATATATATATTTATTTATTTATTTATTTATTTATTTATTTATTTATTTATTTATTTATTTATTTATTTATTTATATATATATATATATATATATATATATATATATATATATATATATATATATATATAAAAATAAATGAAAAAAATTATAAATACACACATAAAAACAATATATAAAAACAATATATATATAAAAACAAATGAAAAAAATTATAAATACACACACACACACACACACATAAAAACTAATATATAAAATTAAATGAAAAAAAATTATAAATACACACATAAAAACAATATATAAAAACAATATATATATAAAAATAAATGAAAAAAATTATAAATACACACACACACACACACACACACATAAAAACTAATATATAAAATTAAATGAAAAAAAATTATAAATACACACATAAAAAATTATATATATTTGTGTGTATTTATAATTTTTTTAATGTTTTTTATAAATGTATAATTTTTTTATAATAAATGAAGTGTGTGTAATTTATATATATATATACACACACACACACACACACACACACACACACACACACTTCGGTTTCAGCCAAGTGCATCCTGAATTTTTGGCACAGGAATTTTCATTTCAGTGCACCTTTATCAGAAGCAGCGGTAAAAAAGACATAAAATGCAGACTTGGCGCAAACATTCTGAAGATCTGAGAAGGAGGGATATGAGAAATCTCTGCATACAATCCTAGAAGAACGAGGCACCAACCTGCTAAGGCCTTGATACGGGAACGCTCGAAGAGTCTCGCAGAGCTGTTCTCGTTGTCCCATTCATCGTCCCAGCGATTGTTGACGTCGCTGTACTGCTGTTGGATCTCAATGTGATCATAATCGGTCGTGATAGCCGTCGTCATCCTGGACTTCCTTAACCACTCATCAGCTACAGTTTACTCAGATCTGTGAGAAAGAAAATAAAAAGTACATCACGCTTTAGTTGCGTTGCATGTAATGGTAAGGAAAAGTTGACGCCCAAGAGCATCAAGAAATGCCTAATTTTCTAAGCATGCATGCAGTGCTCTCTGGGAACAGTCCTGTCATTAGGGAGGAACACTGGAAATCTTTGTTGTGCAAACATCAAAAAGGACAAAATTCTGGAAGTAGAAATTAAAATTTAAACCACAAGTTATTCCTGAGCCTAACTTTGAAAAGATGTGCGAGTTTTGTGTCTCTACTTGCAGTAATATGCAATACGTTATGTACAAAGGGCTGTCATATGAAGGGCACACATGGCAGGAAGTGGGGGGGGGGGGGTTGAGTCTACAGGGTAATCAGAAAGGTGTGTGTATATATATATATATATATATATATATATATATATATATATATATATATATATATATATATATATATATAGATATAGAGAGAGAGAGATATAGAGCAGGGCTTGACAAATTTCAAATTTGCTTGGAATCTAGGAGCCAGTTAAAAAAGTTAGGAGCCAGGTTTTTTGCACCCACTTCCGGCCACACAGTCTGCGGGCAGGACGTAAGAGGCCCCCCCCTTGTGTTCTGAGAAACACACAGCTCCCAGAACACAGCGGGGACCAGTGAGCACGACAATTAAAGGGCACAGTGGCAACAATTGGCACAGTGGCGACAATTGATGGGCACAGTGGTTGCGTTTGATGGCATGGCACAGTGGTGACAATTGATGGCACAGTGGTGACAATTGATGGCACAGTGGTGACAATTGATGGCACAGTGGTGACAATTGATGGCACAGTGGTGACAATTGATGGCACAGTGGTGACAATTGATGGCACAGTGGTGACAATTGATGGCACAGTTGCTGCGTTTGGCATGGCACAGTGGTGACAATTGATGGCACAGTGGCTGCGTTTGGCATGGCACAGTGGTGACAATTGATGGGCACAGTGGCTGCATTTGGCATGGCACAGTGGTGACAATTGATGGCACAGTGGCTGCGTTTGATGGCATGGCACAGTGGTGACAATTGATGGGCACAGTGGCTGTGTTTGGCATGGCACAGTGGTGACAATTGATGGCACAGTGGCTGCGTTTGATGGCATGGCACAGTGGTGACAATTGATGGCACAGTGGCTGCGTTTGGCATGGCACAGTGGTGACAATTGATGGCACAGTGGCTACGTTTGATGGCATGGCACAGTGGCTACGTTTGATGGCATGGCACAGTAGTGACAATTGATGGGCACAGTGACTGCAAAGTGAACAATATCAACATGCCTGTGCTGTGCCCTAACTTTGCTAGTGTGAACCATAAGTGCAAAAATCCTATATAGTTATGCCATAACTATATAGGATTTTTGCACTTATGGTTCACACTAGCAACACTAAATAACTGTTCCGGTTTTAAAAGTATTGTCTTCTTTTTTTTTTTTTTTTTACCTTTAACCTTGTTCTCGCATAGCGCGAACAGCATGGGCAGCTCCGTTCCTGTGACTCCCCGTGGCACCGCCCCCTCAGAGAAACTCCCCAATCCCCGGGGCGAGAGGCAGCCGGAGGCGGAGCGCCCGCAGCCTCTCCTTGTATCATCGGCTACATGATACACATTCACTCGCCGTGGCACCGCCCCCTCTGAGAAATTCCCCAATCCCCGGGACGAGAGGCGGCCGGAGGCGGAGCGCCCGCAGCCTCTGCTTGTATCATCGCCTACATGATACGCATTGACTCGCCGTGGCACCGCCCCCTCTGAGAAATTCCCCAATCCCCGGGACGAGAGGCGGCCGGAGGCGGAGTGCCCGCAACCTCTGCTTGTATCATCGGCTACATTATCCATACCGCCCGATGCATAGGCCGCAAAGCCGCGGCCTCAATTAGCGGCACGACCCGATCGCGGTTGGGGGGGGGATGCGCGGCGACGCTCTCAGGATACCCCAGCTCTGCTGCCATGGGCGCCAGGTCGATAATTCTAGGCGCAACGGCGACCTGGCGCCCGGAATTTGTCGAATACTGATATAGAGTATACTATAGAAGGCAGGCAGAGGGCATGTGAAAATGATAAAACCCAATAAAAAGGCAGTCACGCCCAGGGCAACCAGTCACGCCAGTGGCGCAGAGGGCACCCAAATGGAGCAGTCATGCAGAGGGCACCCATGCAGCCCAGTCTAAGGATGTGCTCTTCTCCCTAGAGCTTCCAGGACAGATTGGATTGTCCCAGGTGGCCCAGTCATGGGAATGGTGCAGAGGGCACCCCGGCAGCCGAGTCATCAAGACAGGGTTTAGTCTGAGGATTTGCTCTTCCCTGCAGGGCTTCCAAGACAGATTGAATTGTCGCGCCCAGTCACACGAGTCGCGCACCAGTCGCGCCCAGGGCACCCAAATGGGGCAGTCATGCAGAGGGCACCCAGTCACGCCCAGAGAACCCAAATGGGGCTATAATGCAGAGAGCACTCAGGTAGCCCAGTCACCCAGATGGGGTCCAGTCTGAGGATTTGCTCTTCTCTGCAGGGCTTTCAGGACAGATTGGAGCGATTCTGGTTGGTCAGCGCAAGCACAAAACATCAGACCCCGGAAAACGGACTGGGGAGGGTGTTCACCTTTTCAGAAAATATGAACAAACCCTTAAAAACGCACATATAAACGCATGGTTAGATTGTTAAATGAATGGTCTGGCATTGGCAGACAGGTTCGCTTTAAGGGGTCAACTAGACACAATGCAACAATTGTTTGTGGTAATTTGACCACTAGATGGCAATGTCCGTTAAGGTCCAATGCATGAATTCAGCTTCTGTAGGCCATGAAATTGCTACTGAACATTCAATACAAGCCAAAGCACAGAAATAATGCATTCTGGCAAGACATCACACACCCTGTAATATACAAGAAGGAATCTTAGAACTAATAAGGAAAGCCTCAGCCTTGCCGATTCTCAATGACCCCCCTATTCTGGTGCTGTACAAGTGCCTCCGAATCCCCCCGAGGACTCCCAGCAGAGACGTTTGTTTCACTGCCAAGCCTCTTACAAGAAAAAGCCACGATTCTAACAAGTTTTTATTTACTGCCCCAAAGATTTACAACTTCTACTAAGCAACAAATTCTCCTCCATTGTACTGCAGGAAATGGCTTCTCCTAAAACACGCCAACAAATCTTTAGAAACTTCATGAGCATTTTCTGACCCGTCACTGCGCTCTTTCCGACGTTCTTTGTCTATAGGCCCTCTCCTGTGATCGGCGACCCGCAGCAACAATGCGGATCACAGGATACCCATTATGAGCAATGCCAAGAGCCGTTTTCCTTCCATACATAAGTGCCATGGATATGGGATTGTGTTTAGCAGATGGAGGTTCACCTCGGCCTCCTCTGCCTCCTAAACTCATTGACCTATTGAACGTTCTCACCGTCTCCAGACCACAGGGCTGATTGTTTCTGCTGCTCAGAACCACGAAAAAAATTGTCCCACTTACAAAACTTTACAGTAAGCAAAACTTCATTGTTCAGCTATTTTGGGAAATACACCAAACTATTTTCAGTGATCACAAAAGACGCATCCAGGCCAATGTTTACATTGGTTAGGTCTCAGGGTCAAAGGGTTGCATACCAACGAGCCTATTTAAAAAAATAAAAATAAATTGCTGTGCAAATGTTTCGCCATAATGAATAATCCCTAGAATGCAGGGCTGTGGAGTCGGAGTCGAGGAGTCGGAGTCGGGGGAAATTTTGGGTACCTGGAGTCGGGGTCGGCAAACAATGCACCGACTCCGACTCCTACTAAATTTAGATTGGAATTAGAAAAAAAAAAAAGCAAGTTTAAATGTCCCAATTCACAAAAAGTTATAATTAATGACTTCTCTACTGTAAGAACAAAGACCAATGCATGCAGTGCCTCACGTAACCGCAAAACGAACACGTTAAGTGACCGTGAAGAAGCATGCTTTTCATGTGCTTCACTATATGGCACGCAACGCACAATTAGGAGCTGCAATACTTATACTTTCCATAGTGTTGTGTTCTGCTTTTACAGGGAACGCATGTTAGAGAACCAGTAAGTGTCCAAATAAAAAAAATTCCAACAGGAGTTTTATAAAGCACTAAAAGAAGTTGAAAAGTATGATCGCTCATCAAAACTTAGACCCCATACACACGGGAGGATTTATCCGCGGATACGGTCCAGCGGACCGTTTCCGCGGATAAATCCTCTCGAGGATTTCAGCAGATTTTAATGCAATGGAGTGTACTCACCATCGCATTAAAATCCGCGCCGAAATCCTCTGGCGATGACGTGTCGCGCCGTCGCCGCGATTATGACGCGGCGACGCTGTCATATAAGGAATTCCACGCATGCGTTTAATCATTGCGACACATGCTGGGGATCCCTTCGGACGGATGGATTCGGTGAGTCTATACAGACCAGCGGATCCATCCGTTGGGATGTATTCCAGCAGATGGATATGTTGTGCATGTCAGCAAATATTCGATCTGCTGGAATCCATCCCAGGGGATAAATATCCGCGGAAAAAGATCCGCTGGCGTGTACACACCATAGGATCTATCCGCTGAAACCCATTTGCTGGGATTTATCTGCGGATGGATTCTATCGTGTGTATGGGGCCTTACTGTTGAAGAAGCCATCCTTGTTTATCCAGAGATCGTTAGTGATGTGGCCAGAATAGTTACTGCAATGCCACCCACCCAAGTCAGTGTGGAAAGATTATTTTCAGCCCTAAAAATAATAAAGTCTGACTTAAGAGCCTCTATGAAAGAGGATCTGGCAGAGGCAATTCTCTTCCTTAGAACTCTACATTGAATTGATTTGCATTTGCTAAGCCTAGAACTACATTTCAAGATTAATATAAACCATTTCTAGGTTTTGCAGATTTTGTTTTTGGTTCATTATAGATAAGCTTTGTTTTTGTTCTAAAACAACCAAATAATGTGGTTTGTATTTTTGAACTGGTAAAGATCCTGTTCCTGATGTTTATGCCTGCTGCTACTATCCAGTCACTTGATTGTTTTCATTGTGTTTGTCTTTTGCTTAAACTGTGCAATACAGTAGACTGTTGGCTTCCCAGCCAGTAGTCCTGTGGTAGGTTGCGTTTCTTTCCCTCAAGGAATGTATAAAATACATTCGCATATTAATACAGAGGAGTCGGAGTCGGGGAGTCGGAAGTACATAAAACTGAGGAGTCGGAGTATTTATCTACCGACTCCACAGCCCTGCTAGAATGTGTCCAATACGTTTCCCAAGATCATCAACGCCATCTAGTGGCCATAATGCAGGATTTTCCTGACTGAGGTATATCCAGAGAAACACCACCACATTATAGCCACTAGATCAGGGGGGTCTCAAACTGGTGGACCTCCAGCTGTTGTACAACTACAAGTCCCATCATGCCTCTGCCTGACGGAGTCATGCTTGTAACGGTCAGCCTTGCAATGCCTCATAGGACTTGTAGTATCCAAAAAGCTGGAGAGACCCCTGCTAGATGAAGCCGATGATCATAGAAAATTAACATATTAGACTAGGGTTGCACCAATATGATAGAGATGATAGAGATGAATCTCAGTGAGTACGAGTACCGATGCTTTCAGTCAAGTACTCGCCGTTACCAAGTACCGATATTTTGAGGTGCAATTTGCGTCAATACAAAACAAATTGGTGCAAATCTCACTGTAAAGATTATGCAATTTGAACAGGAATGCAGTGCGATTCCTGTCCGAAGCGCAAGCAATTTCCTTGTGTGTAGAAAGGAAAAGGCGCCATAATGCAGGATTTTCCTGACTGAGGTATTTACAGAGTGTAACGGTCAGGGGTTAACACCGTTTACGATATTCCCATTCCCCCAACCACGACAGCTTATCCGACAATCCAGCAGACAGGACCCATTCCATTCCCCAGAAGGACGAGACACACAGCTCTGTCTCTGATTTAAACTAATGAATGCTTTAATGGTAACTCAGCCTTGTTATATACAGTTACAAGCATGCTACAGTAATCACAGGGACAAAAACTCTCCACCCAAAACATCACACAATGGGTGCTTAACGAGTTCTCCCTCAATCCACATCCCAGACAGACATTCTGGCACCGAATCTAGAGGAGTTAATTACTACAGCTGACAAGTCACATTCCACATCTATTATCAATAGTATTTTCACACAAAACAGTGTCATTAGCATACACAATGAAAGATCTCAGGAGCTGACGTAATTAGCACAACGGCCAACAGAATGCAATAACAGTAAGCCCCATTCCTACAGCCAGGTGGACTTAATTAGCATCTCAACAGTCTATGATTTGCCATCATTGGTGGGACTGGGACACCTATGCAGACTTTGCATTTGGCCAGATACCGTATTGTGAGTTCTATCTGACCAAATGCAAAGTCTGCATAGATATCCTAGTCCTGTCAATGATAGCAAATCACGGCCGCTGGAGGTGCTCACAGGGCTGGAGAAGATAGAGAGGCCGACCGCCCCACAAGCTAACATCACTTCTGCCCTATACCCATGGGGGTCCTGAAACTTCTCCTTCAGCCTTCTGAACACCTCCAGCAGCTGTCAATTGCCATTGGCGGGACCGGGACTACTATGCAGACTTTGCATTTGGTCAGATAGAACTCACAATACATATCTGGCCAAATGCAAAATCTGCATATGTATTGTGAGTTCTATCTGACCAAATGCAAAGTCTGCATAGTTGTCCTGGTCAAGCCCAATGATGGCAAATCTTGGCCGCTGGAGGTGCTCACAGGGCTGGAGAAGATGTACAGACAGTCCACCCCTCAAGTGATCCACTGCAGATACTGCTGCCCTAACATTTACATACTTGCTGTTCGAATTCTGAAATACAAGGAATGTTGTAGTAATCTGTATATGAATTTCTACACAATCATCCATAATATAGCGATGATGGGAAGCAGAGAGAAGGGCGGTGTACTGAAGAGTAGAAGGAATGTCGGAATCAGCTGCAGCGACCGGGTGGGATACTTCTCACTAAACTGTATACATTCCCCAAGACCACAAGTCATTCACTTAAGCCTGCGATGAAATAGTTTTACGATCCCGAGAATCTGCCCCATAACCGTTTAATGCGAGATGGACCAGATCCAGGACAGCATTACAGCATACGGATCATACCAGAGCACCACCAGCAGAAAACTAGAAGCATGTGTGCCTTTGGGGAATACATCCAAATTTCATTTGTAGGATCGAAACAATATCACTGCCTAGTCCGAGATGATATATGGGCCCTTTTACATGAGCAGCCCAGGGGGTGGTAAAAACAGGCAACTGAGCTGCAGTTTTTCTGCCTTCCGGCCGTCCACCCGATTCCTAACAATACAGCCCAACTGTGCTGTACACGTGCTGTAGCACTTAACTTGGGCTGCAGAGTCTGACAGGTGGACCCGCCCGTCAAACTCGCCATTATTATACAGGATTTACATAGCGCCAACAGTTTACGCAGTGCTGTACAACTTGAGGGCAGACAGTACAGTTGGACAAGGATCAGCATGTATTGTGTAGAAATCGCCGGTTAGCGCTCCAGCCGACTGAAAAATTACGTATCTCAAACACTTCCCAACGACGTTTTGTCAGCCTATATCAGACGTCTTCAGGGGTGTTTGAGATACGTCAGTTTCGGTCAGCTGGAACGCAGGTGGAATTACAATACATGCCAATTCCCGTCTTTGATGAAAGTGCAATACAACCTTTTTAAGTAAATTATTTTAATTACGGCGCCACAAGAGTTATCCTTTCCCTCTCCCGGCGCCACGAGAGTCATCCTTTCCCTCTCCCGGCGCCACGAGAGTCATCCTTTCCCTCTCCCGGCGCCACAAGAGTCATCCTTTCCCTCTCCCGGCGCCACGAGAGTCATCCTTTCCCTCTCACGGCGCCACGAGAGTCATCCTTTCCCTCTCACGGCGCCACGAGAGTCATCCTTTCCCTCTCACGGCGCCACGAGAGTCATCCTTTCCCTCTCACGGCGCCACGAGAGTCATCCTTTCCTCTCTCTATCCCCCTCTCTCTATGGCAACACTGGAACTTTGAATACTCCATCTATATTGAATGGATGACAGCAGCGGTTTGGATTCATTCCTGCGACATCATAGATCTTCCCATATGTGCAATTCAAAGGAATATTGTTTGAAAATGTTTGTTTTAAAGTGGTTGTAAACCCTTACACACCACTTTTCCCTACAGGCAAGCCTAAAATAACCTGTAGGTCCCATGAATATCTCCTAAACTTGCACCGTTTAGGAGATATTCAGTGCATCCGTATGTTCCAACGTCATCAGCACATTCGCACCGAAGAAAGGCTCGCTCGTGCCGTTTCTTCAGTAGCCTGTGCCGCGACCGGCGGCTGCTACGCGCATGCGCTGGAGTGACGCCATTGCATCTCCGGCCAACCTGGAAATAACGCAGGGAGACATGTCGCCGGTCACAGCAAGTTTAAGGCAAGTATTGCATAATGAGCTAGTATGACCCTCGTTTTCAAAAGGTGGCAATGGGAAAATTCAAAGAAGCAGGATGGAAATTTTACCTCAAAATAAGGGTCCTTTCACGCGGAGCGGACCGTTTGTGTCTGCTCCGTGTGTCCGCAAAAGCTCAGCGGGGATCATCCGTTATCCCCGCTGAGCTGTCGGCGGATAGGGCGGTCCCCGCACACAGTGCAGAGACCGCCCTGTCTCTGCTCCGCTCTCCCCTATGGGGAATCGGATGCAGACGGACCGTCTGTCCATCTGCATCCGATCCATTACGCCGGACGGAAGAAAAATAGGGTTTTCTTCCGTCCGCAAAAGCGGATCCTGACGGACACGGATGGTCGCGGACGTTAGCGGATGCTCCATAGGGAACCATTACAAGTCTGTAAACGGACTTGTAATAAGCGGACGAACGGAGCGGACGTCTGAAAGGGCCCTAAGGGTCCTTTCACACGTCCGCTCCGCTCGTCCGTTAATTACAAGTCCGTTTACGGACTTGTAATACATCCCTATGGGATCGCGTCCGTTAGCGGATGGAGCATCCGCTAACGTCCGCGACCACCCGCGTCCGTCAGGATCCGCTTTTGCGGACGGAAAAAAACCCTATTTTTCTTCCGTCCGGCGGAATGGATTGGATGCAGATGGACAGACGGTCCGTCTGCATCAGATTCCCCATAGGGGAGAGCGGAGGAGAGACAGGGCGGTCTCTGCACTGTGTGCGGGGACCGCCCTGTCTGCCGACAGCTCAGCGGGGATCCCCGCTGAGCCGACGGACACGCACAGAGCGGACACAAAAACGGTCCGCTCCGTGTGAAAGAGGCCTAACAGTAAATCTTTCGAAAATGTATCTATTTTTTTTTTTTTTTTAAGTACTTTTGAACATTTGCCATGTCATTGAGAGGTATGGATGTTCAAACAAGCGTTCAAAAAAGCCACTGGTGCATGGCCAACTGAAAAACGAGATCTGCTCAACTAACGCGCTGCAAACGTTCTCCTTAAAACCAAATGAAACCCAGCGGAGTACAGAAAGTTTATATTTCAGCTCCATATCTACTAAAGCGTCTTTTCATTAGACCTTGTGAAATGCTGGAACGGATCCATGATGGTGTCCTCCACCCGGGAGCAGAGAATATACACAACTATTAATCTTTCTAAAAGGCTCCATCGCAGCTGAGCCAGAACAGGCCCCGGGCCCCATAGGGGAATTCATTCAGTCTTCTACAGTTTGATCTGTGAGGCACCAAGGAATGTGGAGCAACACAGACTTCAGATCGGTAGGGCCGGGTTCCCATATCTGCGATGTGGTTTGAAGTCCGGTGTTTGTTCAATTCAGGTGTCCCAAAAACAAGAAACCCTTTTCGAAACACAGCGGCACCCCGAGACGTGTGAACCGGCTCCATGGCCTCAAAACCTCTCTGAAAATTAGATTACAGTCATTAACCACTTGCCGACCACCGCACAAACACTTACGTTGGCAGAATGGCACGGACAGGGAAATGGGCGCACATGTACGTCCCTTTAAATTTGCTGCCACGTGGGCGACCTTGCCCCTGTCGCGAGCTCCATGACCGTGCCCGTGGGACCAGCGGACTCCATGTCCAGCTGTGTCCCACGATCGTGTCAAGGAGCTGCAGAATGAGGGGATGCCTGTGTAAACAAGGCATCTCCCTGTTCTGCCTAGTGACAGGACACTGATCTACTGCTCCCTGTGATCGGGAGCAGCGATCAGTGTTGTGTCACAGGCAGCGCAGCCCAGCCCCCACACAGTTAGAATCACTCCCTAGGACACACTTAACCCCTTCTTCACCCCCTAGTGGTAACCCCTTCCCTTCCAGTGTCATTTACACAGTAATCAGTGCATTTTTATAGCACCGATCGCTGTATAAATGACAATGGTCCCAAAACGGCATCAAAAGTGTCCGATGTCTCGCCATAATGTCGCAGTCACGATAAAAAATTGGCGATCGCCGCCATTACTAGTAAAAAAAATGCTATAAAACGATCCCCTATTTTGTAGACGTTATAACTTTTGCGCAAACCAACCAATGAACGCCTATTGCAATTTCTTTACCAAAAATATGTAGAAGAATACATATCTGCCTAAACTGAGGGAAAAAAATTTTTTTTTTATATATTTTTGGGTGATATGTATTATAGCAAAAAGTAAGAAAAAATATTTTTAGTTGTCGCTCTTTTGTTTTTAGCGCAAAAAAAAAACGCAGAGGTGATCAAATACCACCAAAAGAAAGCTCTATTTTGGGGGGGGGGGAGACCGAGCAGGGCGGGGCTTGTCGGGCAACGCTGTCTCCTATGGAGCGATCTGATGAAAACGGATGGAGACGTGTCCCCATACGTCTGTTTTTTAGCGGATCGGGTCTGATGTCAGCGGACATGTCTCCATAGGGATGCATGGAGCGGTCGTTCAGGTCCGCCGTCAAAACTGACAGGCGGACCTGAACGGTCCGTCCGTGTGAATGAGGCCTAAAGCGACGCAAAAAGTGCTCTGGTCTTTGGGCAGCCAAATGGTCCGGGGCTGAAGTGGTTAAGTAGCGAATGTGTATGAATTATTTTTGGAGAACAAAAATCTTCTTTAGCGTCACTTTAAGGACAAGTAGGCACAGAAGTAGGAGGGGCCAAGTTAGACTTTTACAGGGAAAGGTCGAGATTTGCATTGAAAACGCCCACCGAACTCTGCAGTCACTTTGCCTTTCTTGAAGGTTGTTCCCAGAGACAAAAAAAGTTCCACCGAGCCAATTAACACAGGAAACAGGAAAGGAGGAGAAGGAGCGGGGCAGCGCGGGATCAGATCCGCCCGAGTGCCTCTATAGCATCATATAAAAACACAGGAGATCAATTAGAATGACAGTCTGGATGCATTTCCATGTAATACAATGCCTGCAAAAGAAGCGCAGCGTCCATCGTTTGTCATCTGTACCATGATGTAATCCTCTGCACAGAGGCCACAACCTGTAATGCGTACTGAGAGGAAGCAGAAATCAATGCGGTTTCTCCGAAATAAAGATTAGCTAAGTGACTGCAGCCATTCCCCTCTCATATTCTTGCATTAGCAGATGTTTTGACGCCATTTAGAAGGATGCGGATCCGCGACAAGGGGCAGGGTGAAGGTGAACTGAAAAGGTTGCTGATTTTTCCTATATTCCAATACTGACCAATTAAAATTAACCACTTAAGCCCCCGATCATTTTGTAGCTAAAAGGACCAGGCCACTATTAGCGATTTGGCACTGCGTCGCTTTAACTGACAATTGCGCGGTTGTGCGACGTGGCTCCCAAACAAAATTTACAACCTTTTTTTCCCACAAATTGAGCTTTCTTTTGGTGGTATTTGATCACCTCTGCGTTTTAATTTTTTTTTGCGCTATAAACAAAAATAGAGCGACAATTTTGAAAAAAAAAACACATTTTTTACTCTAATATCCCCCCAATTTTTTTTTTATATAACTATATATACATACACATATTTTTATATATATATATATATATATATATATATATATATATATATATATATATATATATATATATATATATATATATATATATATATATATATATATATATATATATATATATATATATATATATATATATATATATATATATATACACACACACACACACACACACACATATATACACACACACACACACACACACACACACACACACACACACATATATATATATATACATACACACATACATACACACACATACACACACATACACACAGGGTTTGACAAATGTGCTTGGGATCTAGGAGCCAGCTAAAAAAGTTAGGAGCCAGAAAACGCACCCCCGTCCCGACGAGCTTGCGCGCAGAAGCGAACACATACGTGGGCAGCGCCCGCATATGTAAACGGTGTTCAAACCACACATGTGAGGTATCGCCGCAATGGTAGAACGAGAGCAATAATTCTAGCCCTAGACCTCCTCTGTAACTCAAAACATGCAACCTGTAGATTTTTTTAAACGTCGCCTATGGAGATTTAAAAGGGTAAAAGTTTGTCGACATTCCACGAGCGGACGCAATTTTGAAGCGTGACATGTTGGGTACCAATTTACTCGGCGTAAGATTATCTTTCATAATATTAAAAAAAAAATGGGCATAACTTTACTGTTGTCTTATTTTTTAATTAAAAAAAGTGTAATTTTTTCCCAAAAAAGTGCGCTTGTAAGACCGCTGCGCAAACACGGCGTGACAGAAAGTATTGCAACGATCGCCATTTTATTCTCTAGGGTGTTAGGATAAAATATATATATATATATATATAATGTTTGGGGGTTCTAATTAGAGGGAAGAAGATGGCAGTGAAAAATGACATTAGAATTGCTGTTTAACTTGTAATGCTTAACTTGTAATACCAACGGCCACCACCAGATTTTTTTTTTTTTTGCCCCCCTTCCAAGCCAAGTCGCCAGGACCCTATTTCTAGTCGCCATGGAGACCGGGATTTTGCGAGCCCTGGAGATAGATAGGATAGATAGATAGGATAGATAGATAGGATAGATAGATAGGATAGATAGATAGGATAGATTAGATAGATAGGATAGATAGGATAGATAGATAGGATAGATAGATAGGATAGATAGATAGGATAGATAGATAGGATAGATTAGATAGATAGGATAGATAGGATAGATAGATAGGATAGATAGATAGGATAGATAGATAGGATAGATAGATAGGATAGATAGATAGGATAGATAGATAGGATAGATAGATAGGATAGATAGATAGGATAGATAGATAGGATAGATAGATAGGATAGATAGATAGGATAGATAGATAGGATAGATAGATAGGATAGATAGATAGGATAGATAGATAGGATAGATATCTCTATTTTTTTTTTTTTATTATTATTTCAATTAAATTGCAATTACACCCAAATGCAGTTTATCAGAAATATATGGTTGCAGCCGATAGCCAAATCATAAATTGTGACCAGGCTGGGGTCACACCTTTGCGTTTTGGATTCTCTTTAGTTAATCCTTTTGTGTTTTTCATGCTCGTTGAGTATATTTATGCATTTTGTTACTTGCCTAATGAAAATCAAAAAGTAGTAAAGATCACTTATTTCCATGCTCAAAAAAAAAAAACACAAAAATGCATGTTACATTCGTTTATGTGGGGCTTAGAAAAAAATAAAAAAACCTATAGCATTATTCCAAACGCACACACACTGGTATGAACGGGCACCATAAAAAAAAGAACGGCAATCCTTTCATCACACATTGACTAATTGAAATCCTGTTCGGAGTTCTCCGTCATCTCCGCAGATCACAGCCGGAGGGAAAAGACAATACAGAACATTTCTAATCACAATAACTGCAGCAAAGTCAGAGATCCATGCTGCCATTCTCCATATGCTTCTGCTGCCACCTACTGGTGACTATCTGTACTGCGGCACATTACAGAAATATTCCTGCTTGTACAGACAATACATGGGTTCTAAAGGCACAGCATAAAACCAGCAAAAGAGAAGCAACACGTTTTTATTTTTTTTTAACATAAACCTGAAATGAGAGAATTGGTTTACATGTACACTCGTTTTTTGCCCTGTTTCGCATTTTCCCGTGGCCGGCGGTCAATACGTTCCTATCCTGAACGCGATTATTCCATGTTTTAGGAGAGGGAGGGTTTTAGCCTCACCTAAAAATGTGGCAGGTACCAAACTCTGCTAAAAGCCTATATGTACATGGACACACAGGAGTGGATTTATTACATTCAAATAGACTGGGCACTTTGCAAAGTTGCTCCAGAGCTTATTAAATGAGGGGAAGCTCTGCCGATTTTCATCATCCAATCATGAGCAAGCAAAAAAAAAAAAATGTTCCCTTTCCCGTGATTGGGTACTTTTTGCAAAGTGAAGCTTTACCCGATTTACTGAGCTCTGGTGCAACTGCACTTGCAAAGTGCACAGTCTATTTGCCTTTGGTAAATCAACTCCTTAGGCTGGGTTCACATGTCCAGTGTGAATGTCCCTGCGAAAAAAAAAAAAATATTAAAAAGCCAGCAGCTACAAATACTGCAGCTGCTTGCTTTTAATAAATGGACACTTACCTGTCCTGGGTGCCCGCAATTTCAGTAGCTGAAGCTGATCAATCCGCTCAGCTCCCGGCTGCCCGCGCCGACATTTTCGGTGAGGGAATCAGGAAGTGAAGCGTTGTGGCTTCACTTCCCGGTTCCCTACTGCGCATGCGCAAGTCGCTCTGCGCATTTTAACTGGTCCCCGCTGTCTTCTGGGACCCTGGGCGCGAGAGTCTATGCTCAGAAGTGGGTGAAAATACCTGGATTACACAGGTATCTGCTCCCTCCTCCCCCCTGAAAGGTGCCAAATGTGACACCTGGGGGGGGGGGGGGGGGGATCACTAAAGGCAAACTTTTTTTTTTTTTTTTTTTTAAACAAACATGTTATACTTACCTCCACTGTGCAGCTCGTTTTGCACAGGCTGTCCCCTAACCCTGTCTTCTGGGGTCCCTCGGCGGCTGTCTCGGCTCCTCCCCGCAAAAGTTTTCCACCTTCATGCGAGCTCGCATGGTGGAAAGCTTTTGTGAGCGCGCTCCCGTGATACAGCGGCCGGCATAGCCGCCAACTGTATGGCTGCATGCACACCTGAGCGTAGGTCGTTCGGTCGTTTTTTTCCGGCGTTTTGTCGCACGTAATTATGCTTATTTGTGCGTTTGCATACAGCGTCGTCTGACGTTTTTGTACTTCAACATTTTTTATTTTAGCCAATAGGAAAAATGATCTTTTCATCACTTGTTGCTATGTTGGTAGATTTTATTTATCTTCTGCCTGGGTGAAAAGTTCTATTGATTAAAGCGAAGAAACGCCCGTAGCAAACGCTCGTTGTCGCGCTAGTCACTTAAATCGAGCGTTTCCATTACTTTCTATGGGAAATAGAAACGCTCAAAAACAGCCAAACCGCCCGATTCGCGCGACAAAAAAAGGGTCCGGAACTTGTTTGAGCTACAGGCGTTCGGCCTTTTGGAGTGGAGATGTGAACCATCTCCATAGGGAATAATGTATTTTTTTCCCCCTCTAGCGTTTGAGCGTCGCGCTTCAGGCGACAAAACGCTCAGGTGTTAATGCAACCCTATCACTCGGCGCGCTGCATCATCCGCTGTGATTGACAGCAGCGCCAGCCAATGGCTGCACTGCCATCAATCTGTCCAGCCTAGCCAATCAACGGCCAGGCTGGGAACCGAAAAGGGTCACGTGGACGCGCGTGGGACTTTCGAGGGGTGAGGTAAGTAAAACGGGGGGGGGGGGGGGGCGGTACCATCGGATGTTTTTTCACCTTAATGCATAGGATGCATTAAGGTGAAAAAACATTTACCTTTACAACCCCTTTAAATAATTTTTGGCTAGGAAATTTAGGACCCTCAAACACACACACACACACACACACACACACACACTTTAGCAGAGACCCTAGAGAATAAAATGGTGGTTCTTGCAATATTTTATGTCACACTATATTTGCACAGCAGTCTTTCAAATACATTTTTCGGGGGAACAAATACAATTTGATAAATAAAAAAATATATATTTACTAAAACCGTAAAAAGTTAGCCCAGGTTCTTTTGTAGAATGTGAAAGATGTTACGCCGCGAGAATCGTGATCTTTATTCTATGCAAAAAATAAAAAATAAATCGCGATTCTCATTTTTCCAGAATCGTGCAGCTCTCTCTAAGGGAGGACTTTTACTTTTTCCCGGAGTTCAGCTTTAACTCCTCCGCAGACGTTAACGATGGGATTTGTGATATCCGTCATGAACGTGTTGGATTTGTCTCCACACAACAACAGGTTCTAACAGGACAGCGCCGCACAGATGTCACTCGTGTTATGACCTCATCACTCTAAATGCGCACTATCCTCCGGAGAATACAATGGAATCCCAGCGTTTCCTCCGAGGGAAACAGGTGCTGCGGAAAGACTAAACAATATCACTATGGGCTGGAAAACAATGCAAAGGACAACGTAATACAACATTCCATGTACATCAAAGAGTACCTGTCAGCGACACCCATCCAAGAGCGCTGCAAGGTACGGAAACCAGATTAGAGCCGGAATCCAAGAACAAGCATGTGATATATTGCAGCTCACCAGTCCTCAGACGTGGCGTCTGCACTTGTTTTCTTTTTTTTCAAGCAGGTACTGAAAACATACCCGTCACCGGAACCCCAATGAGCTTGTCTCTAACCGAAATCCTAAACAAGGGTATCAGTTCCCTTTTGTGAACTACAGAACAGCCCACTACGATTATTATTATTCAGGATAGGGTTGTCCCGATACCACTTTTCACATACTCGCCGATACCGAATACCGATACTTTTTTTTAAATGTGTCACCCAAATGCAGCCATGTCTCCCCCCCCATATGCAGCCGTCTCCCCCCCCCCCCATATGCAGCCATGTCCCCCCCCCATATGCAGCCATGTCCCCCCCCCCCATATGCAGCCATGTCCCCCCCCATATGCAGCCATGTCCCCCCCCCCATATGCAGCCATGTCCCTCCCCCCCATATGCAGCCATGTCCCTCCCCCCCATATGCAGCCATGTCCCCCCCCCATATGCAGCCATGTCCCTCCCCCCCATATGCAGCCATGTCCCTCCCCCCCATATGCAGCCATGTCCCTCCCCCCCATATGCAGCCATGTCCCTCCCCCCCCATATGCAGCCATGTCCCTCCCCCCCATATGCAGCCATGTCCCTCCCCCCCATATGCAGCCATGTCCCTCCCCCCCATATGCAGCCATGTCCCTCCCCCCCATATGCAGCCATGTCCCGCCCCCCCATATGCAGCCATGTCCCTCCCCCCATATGCAGCCATGTCCCTCCCCCCCCATATGCAGCCATGTCCCTCCCCCCCCATATGCAGCCATGTCCCTCCCCCCCATATGCAGCCATGTCCCTCCCCCCCCATATGCAGCCATGTCCCTCCCCCCCATATGCAGCCATGTCCCTCCCCCCCCATATGCAGCCATGTCCCTCCCCCCCATATGCAGCCATGTCCCTCCCCCCCCATATGCAGCCATGTCCCTCCCCCCATATATGCAGCCATGTCCCCCCCATATATGCAGCCATGTCCCCCCCATATATGCAGCCATGTCCCCCCCATATATGCAGCCATGTCCCCCCCATATATGCAGCCATGTCCCCCCCATATATGCAGCCATGTCCCCCCCATATATGCAGCCATGTCCCCCCCATATATGCAGCCATGTCCCTTACCTACATGCTGCCGTGCCGCCGCCGCGCCTGGTTAATACGGGCGGGGAACATTACAGCTTTCATTTGAATAGCTGTAGTGATTCGCGTCACGTATAGACACTCCCCCTTGCTCGGGATTGGACAGTTCACCCGAGCAAGGGGGAGTGTCTATACGCGGCACGGCGGGAAACACTACAGCTATTCAAATGAAAGCTGTAATGTACCCCGCCCATATTAACCAGGCAGCGGGGATGCGGCGGGGGTGGTATCGGATGAGGCATCGGGGGTATTTGCGGGAGTACAAGTACTCCCGCAAATACTCGGAATCGGTCCGGATATTAGTATCCGTATCGGGACAACCCTAATTCAGGAGAATACAGTTTGCACAGCGCTTTACAATGATAGGGCAGACAGTACAATTGCAATCCAATACAGGAGGAATCAGAGGACCCCGTTCATTAGAGCTTACACTCTAGTACACCTATGTTATGATTAACGCAGTTAACAAGCGTTTTGAAAGAAGAGCAACTTATAAAAAAAATAATCCTGACTCCGTTTACGAGTGTTGTCTCACAAAACGAGCAGAATTCAGGCTAATGGGGTGTGAAGTACCACATTTGGCCAGAGGTGCGGGGGGGGCGCCGGTAGCACTTGGAATGGTTCAGAGCCTTTCGTAAATATTTGGAAACACTCCATTCCCAGGTATTTCCGAGGCTCCCTAACCCCCCCCCCCACCTCTGGCAACATGCGGTATTGCATGCCATTAGAAGTCAATGTGGAACAAATTATCTTTGTTTCCACTGACTTCTATGGGAAAACTCGCTTTGATATGCGAGTGTTTTGGATTGCAAGCATTCTCCGGGAACGGATTATGTTCATAATCAAAGGTTCTACTGTATAAGGAAAGTGGAGGGGGAGGTGTTCTGCAGTCCAAATAAGGAGAGCAGAAGATGACGGCACTATTCTTCCATAGATACAGTATGTTGTCACCCTGGAACAGGACATGTTACTGGCCAGATCCACACTGACAAAACTAGGAGGTGCCGCCCGTGTGTCCTAGTCCAGGGACTCCTCGCGAGGGTGCAGGCTGGGGAGAGCCATTAGAACACACATTAGGGAACACATTTAACCCCTTGAACACCCCCTAGTGTTAACCCCTTCCCTGCCAGAGACATTTATACAGTAATCAGTTCATTTTTAGAGCACCAATCGTTGTATAAATAAGTGTGTTTTTTTTCAAAATGGACACTTTGTTTATAGCGCAAAAAATAAAAAATAAAAACGCAGAGATGATCAAATACCACCAAAAGAAAGCTCTATTTGTGGGGGGGGGAAAGACATCAATTTTGTTTGGGTACACTGTAGCACGATCGCGCAATTGTCAGTTAAAGCGGCGTAGTGCCGGATCGCATAAAATGGCCCGGTCATTGGGCAGCCAATTCTTCCGGGGATGAAGTGGTTAACACGAGATTCCCCCTCTGAAAAGCAAAGCACTTTAGTTTGTTCTTCAGAGGGTGTTTGCACCCTTGTCACCGGTTTTAACACCTAAAAAGTCACACCGCAACATGTTTGAATGAGTCACGCTCGGCAAATGTGATGGGGAATAATTTTTTACAGCCCTGTCTGCTGCCTGTGTGTCTTATGGGGGGGGGGGGGGGCACAGTAAAAACATGCTGGAGTGAGCCCGTTGAAATCCAATGACAGGCAGCCTGTTGCACGGACCTCGACACGCATCCTGTGGGTCCGATGCATGGATCAGGACGCAGACATATCTGCTCATTGGACTTGTACAGATGGAAGCTTGTGGAGGTCCACGCATGGTTTGTGTGGAGGTCCACGCATGGTTTGTGTGGAGGTCCACGCATGGTTTGTGTGGAGGTCCACGCATGGTTTGTGTGGAGGTCCACGCATGGTTTGTGTGGAGGTCCACGCATGGTTTGTGTGGAGGTCCACGCATGGTTTGTGTGGAGGTCCACGCATGGTTTGTGTGGAGGTCCACGCATGGTTTGTGTGGAGGTCCACGCATGGTTTGTGTGGAGGTCCACGCATGGTTTGTGTGGAGGTCCACGCATGGTTTGTGTGGAGGTCCACGCATGGTTTGTGTGGAGGTCCACGCATGGTTTGTGTGGAGGTCCACGCATGGTTTGTGTGGAGGTCCACGCATGGTTTGTGTGGAGGTCCACGCATGGTTTGTGTGGAGGTCCACGCATGGTTTGTGTGGAGGTCCACGCATGGTTTGTGTGGAGGTCCACGCATGGTTTGTGTGGAGGTCCACGCATGGTTTGTGTAGCTGGCTGCCTGCATGCCCCTCCACAGAACACCTGTGCATCTCGAGCACCTGCAGATGGCCCTTCCGTAAGGGTATACGGATCAGTACACCTGTGCGAATGAGACCCTAAGCCCCCGGTTGGACCGGCGTTCACCTGCATGCTCCCATGGTAGCGGAGTATATAGCAAAAGGCCAACAAAGGGGCCTTCAGCCAGCTGCCTTTTACATGACGTCACTACGACATTTACACGAAGACGCCGCGTGCCAGCTCCCACACGGGTTGTGCAGACAGACGGAGCCCACCCTAGGAAACTTGGACAGCTTGCGCTGGACGGAGGAGCAATGACATCACCAGGGGTGTATACAACACGTAATTATTAATCGGCTCAAAGTTTCCATAGCCGTTGTACAGTGAGCTCGCTTTCTAAGGATTAACAAATTCCGCTCATTTTATGTCCTCCCCTGCATAAAAGTATACCTAAAAGGCACATTTTATTTTCTAGTTTTAGATATAACAGAGGAATTCGATCCCTGTCAGGCGGTCTGTGCCCCAGTAATGGTGTGGACAGGAGACATTGTTGGCTGGAAATATGCAGCAGAAGACCATACAAAACCAGGAACATGTTACATGAGGCTAGTAGAGATCCATGCTATTACCCCAATCAATGTTTCCACTACAGACGGCTGAGGTCCAAAAGGTTGTACCAGAATATTCTAAAAAAAGGGCACATGCAGCCCTCAGCCACAGGTTGGGCATCAGGGGCATAGAGGCATGGTGGGGGTGCACACTGAGACCAGCAAGTCTATACCGTGGGCACTCCGTCTTCAGCGCCTGGGTCACATGGCATCCCAGCTTCTAGGGCACTATTGTCCCAAGTATTGTCTGGCCAATGAAAAGCAGCATCATCTGTGACATCATATGTCATCATCCTTGTAGCCTCTAGCTGTTTTTTTCTGTGTGGCGTCTTATCAGAGCTCTTTGGCTATGTCCTCTATTCCAATGTCTTCCCAGACCCTCTGCTGTTTGCCACAATTTTGTAATGGGCACTACGCCGGATCGCAGGGGGACCTCGTGACCGGGCACTACGCCGGATCGCAGGGGGCAGAGGCCCTCGTGACCGGGCACTACGGGGGTGGCGGCAGAGGCCCTCGTGACCGGGCACTACGGGGGTGGCGGCAGAGGCCCTCGTGACCGGGCACTACGGGGGTGGCGGCAGAGGCCCTCGTGACCGGGCACTACGGGGGTGGCGGCAGAGGCCCTCGTGACCGGGCACTACGGAGGGGGGCGGCAGAGGCCCTCGTGACCGGGCACTACGGAGGGGGGTGGCAGAGGCCCTCGTGACCGGGCACTACAGGGGGGGATGGCAGAGGCCCTCGTGACCGGGCACTACAGGGGGGGGGGATGGCAGAGGCCCTCGTGACCGGGCACTACGGGGGTGGCGGCAGAGGCCCTCGTGACCGGGCACTACGGGGGTGGCGGCAGAGGCCCTCGTGACCGGGCACTACGGGGGTGGCGGCAGAGGCCCTCGTGACCGGGCACTACGGGGGTGGCGGCAGAGGCCCTCGTGACCGGGCACTACGGGGGTGGCGGCAGAGGCCCTCGTGACCGGGCACTACGGGGGGGCACATGTAAAGAAGCTGATAAGATGTACTGTCCTGAGATGCATGTTGCAGTGTACAGATGACCTGAAATAAACATCCATTGTTCCAGACCAGAGTCTTGTGTCTCTCACAACACAGAGGATAGAAGATCAATCACTTGGGTCGTAAAGGCTCTTGCAATGGGTATTACTGGGGTCGTAATGGTAGCTAAACAGGCTTCAATAAGTGATCAATTTATTTTCTGACTGATCTCTTCTGATATCTCAGTGCTGTCGATCAGTGTAAAAAGACTGGTAATTTTCTGCCCTGGCAATAGACTTAATTTGATTGAGCCTGATCGAAAAATCAGAAGGGAAGTTGAGGTTTTTCTGATAATATTGATTGAAACATACATCAAATCAGATAATAAAATGGAAGCATGAAAAGACACTTTCTAATTGGTTGCTATAAGTAACCTGGCACATTCGCAATGCCTTTCCCATCACTTTTATGAACAAGCCAATCAGTTAATTTCCGAGTCGTGTTTTGTGTATCTGACTTGGGAATATGTTGTGTGGCCGGTAGGACTGTAAATAGTACTTTCCATGATTCATCTTTGAAGGCCAATAATCCTGCACCCCCTACACCTGTCGGCCTTGTAACCACGTTTTCTCTGGCGCACACTACCGTAGGATAAGTCAGCTTCCATTTTTTGCAAATTACTTTCCACAACCCAATCCCAACGCGTCTGTCTGAGCTTGGAAGAGGCCCAGGACCAGAGGGGCTTCTCTTCGGCTCACAGCCAGACAAAGATGGTCTGGAAAAAACCCTTCTAGAAGCTTTCCGGTTCCTCGCCTCCCGTGTGATGCAAAAAGACGACCTGCCAGCTAAGCGCGCCACCATACTAGGAAATAAGAGATCGTGAGTCATTGCTCGGAGGAAAACAAAAGGCTCCAGCTACTTGAACACAGTAGCACAATGAAAATGGCTTATTAGGAGGTTATTTTTAACGTGTCCATGAGCTACCAGATGCATTACTGGCTCCAACAATTACAGCTCTGCAGAGGGATCATTATCTCCCAGGAATATTAATGTACAAAAAGCAGCAAGCACTGCACACGGCTCCGGCCACCATGAAATATAAATGTTTATTGATTCCTCTTTTGGTAAGAGCTGACCTTGCATTACTGGAAATTTTAAGAGATTGAATTGTTTTTCTTTTATTTCTTTTCAGGCTAATGATTTCCGATTTAAAAGGAGAAAAAAATAAAATAAAAAAATTGAAAAAATCTACAGGCAGCAGCCTTTCTTTTTTTTTTTTTTTACACCAAGCTATGTTCTATCTAAACAGGCCTTTAGCCAACCAACAAAATGGCCACTGGGCCGAACAAACAGGCCTAGAGAGCTCAGCACATGGCATTTGTGTTTTCGGGCAGAGGTCTCAAGTTTTCAGAACAAGGGCCACGTTGTGTATTTTACAAATATTCATGGCCTGAAGAAAAAAATAAAAATGAATGGATAAATATAAAATGATGAACACAATTTAAATGAACACTCTACGATAAATATATCAGAAGCCCCGCATCACATCAGAGGTCAACCACACGCCAGGGTCCCCATCAGTTCAACCAAACACCAGGGTCCCCATCAGAGTTCCCCTATACACCAGGGTCCCCATCAGAGTTCCCCTATACACCAGGGTCCCCATCAGAGTTCCCCTATACACCAGGGTCCCCATCAGAGTTCCCCTATACACCAGGGTCCCCATCAGAGTTCCCCTATACACCAGGGTCCCCATCAGAGTTCCCCTATACACCAGGGTCCCCCATCAGAGTTCCCCTATACACCAGGGTCCCCCATCAGAGTTCCCCTATACACCAGGGTCCCCCATCAGAGTTCCCCTATACACCAGGGTCCCCCATCAGAGTTCCCCTATACACCAGGGTCCCCCATCAGAGTTCCCCTATACACCAGGGTCCCCCATCAGAGTTCCCCTATACACCAGGGTCCCCCATCAGAGTTCCCCTATACACCAGGGTCCCCCATCAGAGTTCCCCTATACACCAGGGTCCCCCATCAGAGTTCCCCTATACACCAGGGTCCCCATCAGAGTTTCCCTATACACCAGGGTCCCCCATCAGAGTTCCCCTATACACCAGGGTCCCCATCAGAGTTTCCCTATACACCAGGGTCCCCCATCAGAGTTCCCCTATACACCAGGGTCCCCATCAGAGTTCCCCTATACACCAGGGTCCCCCATCAGAGTTCCCCTATACACCAGGGTCCCCCATCAGAGTTCCCCTATACACCAGGGTCCCCATCAGAGTTCCCCTATACACCAGGGTCCCCCATCAGAGTTCCCCTATACACCAGGGTCCCCATCAGAGTTCCCCTATACACCAGGGTCCCCCATCAGAGTTCCCCTATACACCAGGGTATACACCAGGGTCCCCATCAGAGTTCCCCTATACACCAGGGTCCCCCATCAGAGTTCCCCTATACACCAGGGTCCCCATCAGAGTTCCCCTATACACCAGGGTCCCCATCAGAGTTCCCCTATACACCAGGGTCCCCATCAGAGTTCCCCTATACACCAGGGTCCCCATCAGAGTTCCCCTATACACCAGGGTCCCCATCAGAGTTCCCCTATACACCAGGGTCCCCATCAGAGTTCCCAATATGCCCCCCTTTTACATGATAAACCCTTCTTCACATGAAAACTTTCCCATCACTTCATAACTCCCTTACATCAGAGTCCATATCAGAATTCCCCTTATGCATCAGGGTCCCCCTTTTACACAAGCCCTTCTACTTCACAAACCTCCCCAGCACTTCATAGCCCCATTAAACCAGGGTCCCCATCAGAGTCCCTCATTCACACTAGAAGTCTCCCATCATTTCATAACCCCCTTCGAACAGGATCTTCATAGGAGTTCCCCCAGACATCATGGTCTCCACCACAGATCCCCCAAAACATTGGTGCCCCACCCCCATCAGATTCCCCAGACATCAGGACCCCCCCCCCCATCAGAGATTCCCCAGACATCAGGACCCCCCCATCAGAGATTTCCCAGACATCAGGACCCCCCATCAGAGTTTAATCAAACACCAGTGTCCCCATCACAGTTCCCCCAGACCAGGGTCTGAATCAGAACTCCCCCATACATCAAAATCCCATTTCACACGAGAAGCCTCTTTCCACATCTAAAGCCCTCATCACTTGATAACCCCCCTTACACCTGGGTTCTTACCAGTTAACCCATACACCAGGGTCCCCATCACAGTGCCCCTTTCATATCAGAAGCCGCCCCCCCTTACATCAGGGTCCCGATCAGATTTCCCCCCTACATCAGGGTCCCCTTTAGAAGTGGAGACCAACTAATCTGAATCCTCAGTCTGTGGAAATGACTCCAGCTGCGGCCGGAATAAATCTTGCAAAGGTCCACAAGTGTGGCCTGCAGGCCATAGTCTGGAGACCTTTTAGGGCATAGTAATGCATTTTCTATTAGGATTGATTGGAAAAGAAACTGATCCTTTAGCGAAGCTTCTATAAAATGCTCAATTTGAAGCTTCACCAAAAAAAAAAGGTGCTTCAAACACTTGTTAGTAATTTCCATATTATTCAGTGGCGTCGTTAATACCAGAGAGTAGTTTTTCTTGAGGAATGTTCTAGCATCTTGGTGTGCTTTGTGCTTTTCCTTCAGGTCTGTGCAACAATCCAGTGAGAGATTTTGTGCAGGAACTTCCTGTAATAAAGACCAGTCACTGCTGCCCATCTCCTTGTACTGGCGTGACTGGTCTGGTCTCCGCCCCCTCCAGTAGTTTTCTTTGTACAGCACACTGCTACTTTTATAAAGTAATAGCTGGGTTTATAAAAAGGCATTTGGTACACAAAAAGTACATTTTTATCCTGTAGCCTTTGAAGAATGTAAAATTTAAAAATTCCACTTTATATGCACAGTGTTCATTTATGACTGGAGCAAACCCATAAATAGCAGTCAGGAATTTCATTTGTTTTCTCCGGGACATTTCAATGTCATCTTGGACTCCTGAGTACGCTGGATTCGTAGCGGTAAAATGTCAACGCTTTCATTATAGTTAATCACACAGCAAACCCAAGGCAAGGGTAGAGAGTACTATGAACAATCGCCCTGCCATGCAAATCAGTCCTTCAAACACCAACATACACTACTAATTACCATCCTATACCACTTGTTTATAAGCCAGCCACCTGCTAGAAACAACTAAATTCTGAGTATTTGCCAAAAAAACACCCTCCTGGGGTACTAATAATATACAAAAACAATGTCATTCCAGAAGTTAAAACCTCCTACAATTAAAGAGGAACGCCAAGAAAAATGTGTAATTATATTTTATATATATATATATATATATATATATATATATATATATATATATATATATATATATACACACACACACACACACACACACACACACACACACACACACACACACACACACACATATATATATATATACACACACACAGTATTTATCGGCGTATACCGCGCACTTTTTTGCCTTGAAATTCAGGGCAAAATCATGGGTGCGCGATATACGCCGATACCCGCGCAGAGTTTGAACTACTGCGCCGGCATATACCGAGCGCAGTACACTCGTGTATAGTCGGGCAGGCTCGTCTCCTCTCGCAGTCATGTCCTGGACGTACAGAACGCACAGGACGTGACCGCGAGAGGAGCCCAGCCTGTCCGAGTGTACTGCGCTTGGTATATGTCGGCGCAGTGGTTCAAACACAGCGCGGGAAGCGGGGAGGACACCACGATGGCCGCCGGACCGGACAAGGCCGCCGATGGGCAGGACGCGATGGACAGGACACCGACGAGGGGCATCCAAACTAAGTATTTTTTTTTCCCAGGAATATAGAAATCTATACCTTTAGATTTACTCCAAACGCATTGCATTACAAAAATAAAAATCTGTTTCAATTAAAAAAAATAAATAAATATATATATATATATATTTAAATCATTGATATCCAGCCTGCTTGAGAGTCAGTTTTTTGAGAATAACGTTTTATGGTAATGCACTAGACGTTTGCGCTGCCCTGTGTGTTTTTTCACAGGTATGGCACATACTAACACTGGTCCAAGCTGGCCAAAAAAATTCAGCTTTGAAAAAAAAAACAAAAAAAAAAAAACAAACACGCCCATATTTGGCTTTTGGCGAAGGAACATCATTTTATTTACACCCTATAAATACATTCTAGCGAATTAAACACTGGTTTTTACTTCAGCTGTTGAAATGAATTGCGCTCATCATTCTATTTCGAAGTATAGAAAAAACAATTGCCAATACTTTCCCAGTGACATTCTTTCCTACTTATGGAGGCCTAGTCATGGCTCTGGGCTCTTCTTCAGGAAAAGCGTCAAAGACCTGTTCCTCTACCCAATGCCAAAAATGGTTCCCATCGGGGAACAGCGGCTAATTATAGGCAGGAGGTTATCAGCGATTCCACTGGCCAATGTTATCTCATCACATAGCGATGGGTTTAATCCTGTGGAAAGTAGAATTTAGGTAGAATTTTCCTGGCCGTGAGGAGAGGAATTCAGCTGGTGTCTCACGTTCCTCCATTTCCCGCCTGAAATTCAGCTGGACCTTCAGGTGATAGCCGGAGAGGAACCGTCCGCATGGGAATGCTCCCGTCTAGAAGGCTAATAAGCTTTACTTCTGTAATAATTATTCTTTGCTTCAGCTGTCACATATAATCTGAGCAAAGCTTCCTACGGCCCAATTTTCTCATTTCTTTACAAAGACTAGAATTCAGGTCATTGATAGAAAAAGAGGGGGGAATATCAGGTTTATATGATAGGGGAATGATCATTTACAAGGTGCTCTAGGGGACTTTTTGTTGGCACTAAAAAACATCAATATCCCCAAGAAAACAAATTTTACTCTATATGTCCGGTTCACAGTTAAAAGGCCAAGTTCACATTTTCCCCAAATTTTTTAAAAAATGTTTTTACCCGTAGGCAATGAGAGGGCGAGGGGGAGAGAGGGCGAGGGGGAGAGAGGGCGAGGGGGAGAGAGGGCGAGGGGGAGAGAGGGCGAGGGGGAGAGAGGGCGAGGGGGAGAGAGGGCGAGGGGGAGAGAGGGCGAGGGGGAGAGAGGGCGAGGGGGAGAGAGGGCGAGGGGGAGAGAGGGCGAGGGGGAGAGAGGGCGAGGGGGGAGAGAGGGCGAGGGGGAGAGAGGGCGAGGGGGAGAGAGGGCGAGGGGGAGAGAGGGCGAGGGGCAGAGAGGGCGAGGGGCAGAGAGGGCGAGGGGCAGAGAGGGCGAGGGGCGAGAGGGCGAGGGGCGAGGGGGAGAGAGGGCGAGGGGGAGAGAGGGCGAGGGGGAGAGAGGGCGAGGGGGAGAGAGGGCGAGGGGGAGAGAGGGCAAGGGGGAGAGAGGGCAAGGGGGAGAGAGAGCAAGGGGGAGAGAGAGCAAGGGGGAGAGAGAGCAAGGGGGAGAGAGAGCAAGGGGGAGAGAGAGCAAGGGGGAGAGAGAGCAAGGGGGAGAGAGAGCAAGGGGGAGAGAGAGCAAGGGGGAGAGAGAGCAAGGGGGAGAGAGAGCAAGGGGGAGAGAGCGCAAGGGGGAGAGAGCGCAAGGGGGAGAGAGCGCAAGGGGGAGAGAGCGCAAGGGGGAGAGAGCGCAAGGGGGAGAGAGAGCAAGGGGGAGAGAGAGCAAGGGGGAGAGAGAGCAAGGGGGAGAGAGAGCAAGGGGGAGAGAGAGCAAGGGGGAGCCAGCGAGAGAGGGCTTGCAAAGAGATTTTATGGGGTAAGTGTAAAGATTAGCACTCAAAATTGTTAAGGGGGGGGGGGTTTATTCTCAGAGAAAATTTGAGGGGTAGAGGATTTGTGCTAGAAGGGGGATTCGGGGAGGGAAATGTTGTGCTAGTAAGGATAATTGGGGTATTTGTGCTAGGAGAATTTTTTTTTTTGGGGGGGGGGGGATTTATGCTCCGTGCAAAATTTGAGGGGTAGAGGATTTGAGCTGGGATTTGTACTGAGAGAACATATTTTTTTTTTTTTGGGGGGGGGGGGGGGCTTTGGCTTGCAAAGAGAATTTATGGGGTAAGTGATAAGATTAATGCTCAGATTGCTGGGGGGGGGGGGGGGGGGACGTTTGCTGACAATGCTCATAAATTTTGGGGAGGGGGGAGCCGTTTGGTGCTAGATGACTTTGTATAAATGTCCCAGGAGAGGATTATTTTCCCCTTCAATTAAAGTGGAGTTATGCTTTAAACTATGGTGATCATTTTTAGAAAAATTATATACTGTAGTCAATATGAAATTCACTCCTCCTCCGCCCACAATGCAAAACATTAAAAAAACACAATTTCACAACGCCATCGTCCCAAATCAAAAATTCAAATGTCTCCAGTTAACAGCTGCGATATTTCACCCGTTTGAGGACACAGCTGCCCTGCACGGGAATGCGGGTATTTTTGCAGAACAGCTTGAAAAGGTCACTTGAAGGTTAACAGCCTCAATCTACAATGTGGAGATGCTGAACTGCACTCCTGCATGCCCAATGACGCCCTTTATTTACAGCAAAGGAGACGACAGCTGTGGAAACATCCCAGAAAAGCTTTGGTATTTCGTCCATTTCATCCCTCGGCCCTCTCACCAGTGTCCGGCTATGGGAGACCTTCACCTGGCAGATTTCCCACCAATGTAAATAGATTGACTAAGCAGCTGGGGGCTGGGAGTTTGTTTTTTTAACTGCAGAAAACAGAACAACTTACAAAGAAGATGCATTACAAAAAGGGTGACCGAATAATATAAAAAAAAAAAAACGAATATTTTTTATATATATATACATACACATACACATACACATACACATACACACATACACACACACACATACACACACATACACACACATACACACACATACACACACATACACACACACACACATATATATATATATCACACACACATATATATAATTTTGCACCCAAATGAATAAAATAAAACATGTGCATTATTTAAAAGCCCCACTCCTGGATAAAATTCTCCCCCCATCACTACATTAAAAAAACACCCCATCTAAAAGCCCTATTTATCCATAGCCAGGGTCAAGTGATACCGGCCGCTGAGACATCAACTCTACCATTAAGGCTGTATTCACACCTGCGCGATTCCCAAATGCAGAAATGTGCGTTTTGCTGCACGTTTTGAAAATGCACTGCAATCACCGGTTGTGCTTGCAGTGCCATCGTCAATGACACCTCAAGCACAGGTGATAAACGTGCGTTTTGCGGCACGTTTGTCGCGCTACAAACAGGTAAAAGCACAGAAAGGGCATATTTTCTGCAACCCGCACAATGAACGCAAGGGCCCATTAAAGCAGCGTTCCACCCAAAAGTGGAACTTCCTCTGGTGCCACATTTGGCACCTTTCGGGGGGGACGGACAGGATACCAGTCTTTCACGGGTATGCCATTCCCACGGGTATTGACGTCACCAAGGGTCTCCCTTCTCCTCCGGCCGCCAAACTAGTAGGAGAGAGGAGCGGCGCCTCGCGCATGCACAGTAGGGTTCCCGGTGTGAAGCCATAAGGCTACACTGCCGGTGTCTTGTCGAGCTGGTTCCTCCATCGATATGGTTCCTGCCTCGACTGCGCAGGCGCAGTAGGAGGCCACGGAAATCTCCGAGCCTCAACAGCTGTTTGTCAGCTTAGACGAGCTCGCTCTCGCTGCCTGAAGCCTGCTTATACACCAGTACACGCCGCTCTACACAGCAAGGGGCGGATGCGAAATTAAAGAGGGGGTTCACCCTATACATTTATTTTTTCTAGCATTAAATTAAGCATAGTAGCGCGAGCTACAGTATGCCTTTATTTTTTTTGCCCCGTACTCACTGTTTAATCCTATAGTGAAGATTCAGACTCCCCGCGGGGAATGGGCGTTCCTATCCAGAGGGAAGAGGATTGACGGCCGGCTCTGGCGCGTCACGCTTCTCCGGAAATAGCCGAAATAGGACTTGACTCTTCACGGCGCCTGCGCCTAGTCTGTGCGCAGGCGCCGTATAGCGCCGTGAAGAGCCGAGACCTACCCCGGCTATCTTCGGGGAGCGCGACGTGCCATAGCCGGCCGCCAATCATCTTCCCTCTGGATAGGAACGCCCATTCCCCGTGGGGAGTCTGAATCTTCACTACGGGATTAAACAGTGAGTACGGGGCAAAATAAAAAAATAAAGGCATACTGTAGCTCGCGCTACTATGCTTAATTTAATGCTAGAATGTTGTTATTGAGGGTGAACCACCGCTTTTTTGATTGGTTATCCACGCCGCTCTATACAGCAAGGGGCTGTATCACATCCGCCCCTTGCTGTAAAGAGCGGCGTAGATATCCAATCAAAAAAAACTGGTCAATACCATATCCACCCCTTGCTTTGTAGAGCGGCGTGTATAGAGTGTATAATCAGCCATCGGGAGCGAGCGCATCTACAGCTGATGAACAGCTGTTCCCGCTCGGAGGTTTCCGTCGGCTCAGGAACCATATCGATGGTAGGAACCAGCTCGCCAGAACACCGGATTCCCTTACTCGCAATGGAGGCGAGAGCCCCTGACAGCTGACGGAAACATCAGCTGCAGTGCCGACATCGCTGGACACCAGGACAGGTATTTGTCTGATTATTAAGAGACAGCAGATGCAGTATTTGTAGCTCCTGGGTTAGAGCGGCATTTACATCAATACTACAAAAGAGATGGGATTTGATCTGAGAACAGAACTATTTTTACTTTCTCATGTCCTTCATCAGGGTTACTAAAAGATTAGTTTAAACGTAGCGCCATTTTAGATCAAACCTTACCGATACACAGATCGGCCATTCATTTTTTGACCACCCACCTAACATTTAGTAGGTCCTCCTTTTGCCACAAAAACAGCTCGACCCGTCAAGGCAGGGACTCTACTAGACCTCTGAAGGTATGCTGTGGTATCTGGCACCAAGTCAGTAGCAGATCCTTTAGGGCAGGGGTCTCAAACTGGCAGCCCTCCAGCTGTTGCATAACTACAAGTCCCATCATGCCTCTGCCTGAGGGAGTCATGCTTGTAACTGTCAGCCTTGCAAGGCCTCATGGGACTTGTAGTTTCACAACAGCTTGAGAGCCGCCAGTTTCAGACCCCTGCGTTGGGTCCTGCAAGTTGGATGGTGGGACCGCCATGGATAAGACTTGTTTTTCCAGCACATCCCACTGATGCCCAAGTGGATTGAGACCTGGAGAATTTGGAGGTCAAGTCAACACCTAAAACCTGCCGTGTTCCTCAAACTCTTCTTCAGGGAATATTGTTTCAATGAAGGGGTGCACTCTGTCGGCAACAATGTTTAGACAGGTGGTACGTGTCAAGTCATATCCACGCGAATGTCAGGACTCAAGGTTTCCCAGCAGAACATTGCCGAAAGCACAGCCATCCACATGATGTAAAATAAATGTTTACTTGCTGCCTAATTTATCCCCCCACCTTTCAGATGTTACTGTAATACAGGGCTCGACAAATCCCTGGCGCCATCAGGTGGTGGCCTTTGGTATTACAAGTTATTACCACCAGATGTGTAAGCTGGCGCCATCTGGTGGTTACAAGTTAAGCATTACAAGTTAAACAGCAATTCTAATGTAATTTTTCACTATTTTCACTGCCATCTTCTTCCCTCTAATTAGAACCCCCAAACATTTTATAGATTTGTTATCCTAACACCCTAGAGAATAAAATGGCAATTGTTGCAATACTTTCTGTCACACCGTATTTGCGCAGCGGTCTTGCAAGCGCACTTTTTTTGGAAAAAAATTACACTTTTTTTAATTAAAAAATAAAACAGTAAAGTTATCTCCATTTTTTTTAATATTATGAAAGATAATGTTAAGCCGAGTAAATTGATACCCAACATGTCACGCTTCAAAGTTACGTCCGCTCGTGGAATGGCGTCAAACTTTTACCCTTTAAAATCTCCATAGGCGACGTTTAAAAAACTCTACAGGTTGCATGTTTTGCGTTACAGAGGAGGTCTAGTGCTAGAATTATTGCTCTCGCTTTACCAATCGCGGCGATACCTCACGTGTGGTTTGAACACCGTTTACATATGCGGTCGCTGCTCACGTATGTGTTCGTTTCTGCGCGTAAGCTCGACGGGACGCGTTTTCTGGCTCCTAACTTTTTTAGCTGGCTCCTAGAATCCAAGAAAATTTGTCAACCCCTGCTGTAATAAGATAATGTTATTCACTTTAAAGGGGTTGTAAAGGTAAGTTTTTTCACCTTAATGCATTCTATGCATTAAGGTGAAAAAACATCCGAAGGTTAGTGGCCCCCCAGCCCACCCATTTTACTTACCTGAGTCCTGGAAAGTCCTGTGTCGAAAGCACTCTATTTCCCGGGGTTCTCGGCTCTTCATTGGATAGATTGATAGCAGCGTAGCAATTGGCTCGCGCTGTCAATCAAACCCAATGACGCTGCGCGTCAGGGGGTGGGGTCGAGTCATACACACAGCAGCTATGGCCGCTGACTGTATTAGAAGGTAGTGCGCCCGCAAGGTAACCCCCCCCCCCCCCGGGAGAAAGCTTCAAAGAGGGGGTTAGCTCTTGCGGGGAGGAGCCGCCGTGGGACCCCAGAAGACGAGGATCGCGGCCACTCTGTGCAAAACGAACTGCACAGTGGAGGCAAGTATGACATGTTTTCAAAACCACGCTTTAGTACGACTAACTTTTCAGTAGTCATTAAGTTATGGCTGATGGGTGTAAATTGTTCTACATCATGCGACAATGTGCATTAACACAGATTTGTAGGAAATTACTCAGCTTCTTACTAGGTTGTTGTTTCTTTCCCAGCACAGCGCAGTGCGGAATGGTCACTGGGGACTGAACCACGCCTTTCTTTCTGCAACCAGCCAGACACAACACCGTCTTCACTTCAGCAGCAAGCCAGGTCTAGAAACATTAACATCGTCATCTATAGATAGTATTCCTTATAACTGGGGTCTAGGGCTGCAACCAACGATTATTTTCATAATCGATTAGATGGCCGATTATTGTTTCGATTAATCAAATAGCCTTAAAAAAAAAAAAATAGCACTGTTTCGCGTTAAAAAGTCCTTGCCCTTTCCAAATACGCAGCAGCTGAAAAAAAATCATGGATGTGAACGTGTCCTATAGGAAAATATGTAAATGAACTGTAGTGCGTTTCTGCAAAAAGCGCCAAAAAACAGAGGTGTGACCCCGGCCTGAGATGTTTAGTAACATAATGGGGTTAAAAAAACAAAAATAAGTACAAAAAGAGCAAATCGCTACTTTAAGGGGTTAATTTTTTTTACTGTGGGACAGTGAAAGTAATATTTACAGTAGCGATTTGCTTTTTTGTACTATAAAAGGGACATTTTTTTTTTTAACCCCATTATGTTACTGGCCGATTAATCGATTATGAAAATTGTAATCGATTAATTGTTTCGGTCCTACTGGGGTCCCAAATCTTTCAGTTAACGGCCCTTCATAATTTAGGGAAGCCAGACTATGGCCAGTGGGAGTAGAAAATGCCCCATTGGTGTCAGTGGGAGAATTAGTACCCCATTACTGGTGTTGTTGGAAGGAGAACAGTGCCCAATCACTGATGCCCCATCATTGGTGTTAGTACATTGGTACGTAGGTGGCCAAAAAAGGTGGAACCACTGCCAGCCTGCCTGGAAAAGCAGCCTAAGGCCCCTTTCACAAGGGGCGGATCAGTAATTTTTTATTTTGTGCGTGTACTCGATAGAGGAGCCGGACTGCAGGAGTTGGGAGTAGGCAGGCCTCCCCCAGAGGCAATCTGCCACCTTTCTCCATGCCCCGGGTGGCAATGGCGGGTGCGTGCGGGGTTCCTCCCACACAGCCCGCCCTACCTGGTCCGCTTTGAAGCCCAATGGGGCAGAGGGAGTGAGAGGGTCTAGCCCGCTCAACCAGCCCCGTTAGTCCTTCGCCTCTCTTTTTAGAGACTACGTGGTCAAAATGCGTGCATGTTAACCCAATTTCGAGTGCGTGTAGGTGTGGTGGTTTTTGTGGGAGGGGGGTGGGTGTACTAAGCGCAGGCTTACCTCGCATAGCACACCCACCAGGAGCCGGGCTGAGACCACCAAACTCAATTCACATGCAGCCGAGACCGGGATCCGAACCCCTAGCTGCAGAGGTGAATGGCTTGTCAGCGCAGTGCCAATCGCGTTGAGCCACCGCAGCTCCCGGGTGGATCAGTAATGATCCGCCCCGTGAAGCTCTGCTTGCTCAGCGGGCATCGCTCCGTTGATCCCCGCTGAGCCGGCGCATGACAGAGCGGTACCCGCACACTGTGCAGGGACCGCCCTGTCTTTTCTCCGCTCTCCCCTATGGGGGGGGGGGGGAAATCGGACGAACACGGACCGTCTGTCCGTGTTCACCCGATCCGCCAGCAGGATGGAAAAGTAGGTTTTTCCTCCGTCACACACTTTGGCGGATCGGAGCGGGTCGGATGTCGGCGGGCATGTCACCGATGACATCCGCGGCTCCATAGAGGAGCACGAAGCGCCCGTTCAGGTCAGCCAAAAAAAACTGGCAGGCGGACCTGAACGGGCCGCCCATGTGAAAGAGCCCTATCCCTACCAAGCTAAACATTCACAACACTACTAGTTAACAGAGCCCCAAGAAGCCAAAGTCTGTGCACCCATAACCCAAGCCGGTTACTACCACACCCCTTGCACTTGTGTATTGTAGTCTTCTCCCCACTAGATAATACCATATAGAGAAATATAACAGTAATTTTCCACGAACGTGCTCACCTGGTAGAAAGAAAAAAAAAAGTACAAAAAATAAATAAATAAATGTTATTAAAACTACAAATAAGTTGCTAATGAGAACGGTTCATCTACTTGATAGTCGCAGCTGCTGAGCAGTGCTTCTCTAAACAGAAAGAAAAGCATATCTGGAAGCTGAAACAATATCTGTTAGTAATTATGTACAGCAGATCCTCACTAATTGAACAGCATTAATGCAAGCTACGTGACGTATACACCGATAGGCCTGCTAGTGTCTAGACAGACTATCCCTGGCTTACTCAAAGCAAACAGCAAGGGGATTTAAGCATCTGTACCCAGACCACCAACATATTAAAAGGAGAGAAAGTATGGGATTTTGTTTTTGTTTTTTAATCATACCTACCTGGATGCAGCATCGCTACATCTGTCCCCGCTGGCTTGAACACCGAGAACTGAGTGATCAAACACTGGCAATTGCACAATTCTCAGGGCTCCATGAGCAGAGAGGCGGTGACTGTCAGGCTCTCTGCTCCCCATCCCTCCCATGCTCACTGGAGAGCAGAGCCATGGAAGGAGGCGGGAGCAGCTGGCTCCGCCTCTCAGCGGCTCGCTAAGAGGCTGAGCCAGGTGCCGGTCCAGGCATGTGGGCGGATACTGACCACATGGTCACGATCTTTCATGAACTAGGACTGGCTCTGTGACCCTGTCACCTCAGCCCGCTGTCTGCTAAAAACGGGTCACAGGATTGCACAATTAAGGTACTCCTGTGATCCACAGGAGAAGTACAGACAATAAGCTTTTGCTGTACTTCTCCCTTTAAGGGATTTTTGAGGAATTACTGATTCTGGCTATAATTTGGATAGCAAATAATTAACTTTTGTTGATTTTAAGCAGCTAAATTAGGTTTTTAAAAAGCGGAGTTCCACCCAAAAATGGAACTTCCGCTTTTCGGAAGACTCCCCCCTTCGGTGTCACATTTGCCACCTTTCAGGGGGGAGGGGGGTGCAAATACCAGTCAAACAACACTGTACATCAGGGGTCTCAAACTGATGGACCTACAGCTGTTGCAGAACTACAATGCCCATGAGGCATTGTAAGGCTGACAGTTGCAAGCATGACCCCCATAGGCAGAGGCATGATGGGACTTGTAGTTCCGCAACAGCTGGAGGACCGCCTGTTTGAGACCCCTGCTGTACACCCTTACTAGTCCCTGCTGTACATGGCCTCCAGGGTCGCGGAGTAGTCAGTGCCCACACAGCCGGTCCAGCAGTCTGTGGATTTGAAATCTCTGCTCCTCCCTCTTCTCTTATTATGGCTCCTGGGATGAACCAATCAGAATTGCTCTGGTTAGTTCACCTTATTGTTTATTCCTGTAAAGTTGAACACTTTAAGTGTCGGCGTCTTTTTTTGCAGTTTATTTGGCTTAAGCCTTTTTGCATTAGCCAATGGAAGGCCAACTACTAGGAGGCGATGTTGGTCAGGCCCAGAAAGTGCAAATTATGTGCATTTTTGGAGGTAAAGTGTATCGGGGCCAAAGATACGCAATTCTTGCTCCAAAGAGTGTTGAATGGGCACCATTGTGATAACATGGAAATCTGAGAGACCAATGTTGAAGTGCTTCTGGAAACGTAGATGAATTTGTTCAGGTCTAAAAGCAGTTTATAGAGGATTCATTTATCATCGTTCAACCAGCGGGTAGAGATCAACTTCAGTACAACCAACCTGCCCATACATTAATCAAATTTCGGCCTGTCCGTACTGGACGAATTTTGATCTGTGTAAGGCCAACTTAAAGTGGAGGTTCACCCAAAAAATCTATTTTTAACATTAGATTGAGGCTAATTACGGGAAGCAGAATCGGGTGTTTTGGTTAAAATCAATGCAGTACTTACCGTTTTAGAGATAGATCTTCTCCGTGGCTTCCGGGTATGGGCTGCGGGACTGGGCGTTCCTATTTGATTGACAGCCTTCCGACCGTCGCATACAGCGCGTCACGAGTTTCCGAAAGTAGCCGAACGTCGGTGTGCAGGCGCCGTATAGAGCCGCACCGACGTTTGGCAACAGGCGAACGCGCTGTATGCGACCGTCAGAAGGCTGCCAATCAAATAGGAACGCCCAGTCCCAAAGACCATACCAGGAAGCGGCGGAGAACATCTATCTCTAACATCTATCTCTTAAAAAGTACTGCATTGATTTAAAAAAAAAAAAAAAAAACACCAGATTCTGCTTCCCGTAATTAGCCTCAATCTAATGTTAAAAAATGTTTTTCGGGTGAACCTCCGCTTTAAGAGGACAACGTAGAGAGTTTTGGCTTGGGAGGCCAATGTATCTCAAAAAGGAGAAAAGTTGAAGGATGATCGCCATTGTACAGGCCCTTTAGTTATTAGAATTGTTGATTTATGATGTATAATGCCTCGTACACACGATCAGTTTTTCCGGCAGGAAAACAGTGTTTTTTTAGCAGGAAAACGGCTCAAAATTGTCTTGCATACACACGGTCACTCAAATCTTGGCTGAAATTCCGAACGTCAAGAACGCGGTGGAGTACGAAAAGCCGAAATCAATGAAATTCAATAGGCAGTTAGGCTCTTCTGCTTGATTCTGAGCATGCGTTCTTTTGCGCATCGTAATTGCATACAGATGAACTTTTCCTGTCACAAAAATTTACTCAATCTGAATCTCAATCTTTTCTTAGCAGGCAAACTCACAGAAAAAGTGTGATGGAGCAGGCACACAGTCGGAATTCCTGACAAAAAGCTCACATCGCACTTTTCTTGTCAGGAAAACTGATCGTGTGTACGAGGCATAAGTGTTTTTCTGTTTTGTGTGCTTTACTATTCTGTGAGGTAAATATCCAGCACTGTGCCCCCCTTCAAGCAGAGCCTCCAAAGTGTCCATCATATTTCCTACTCCACCATGAAAAAAAACACGTTCTTTTCTGTGCTGTGGTAATCTGTCATCTCCCTGTAATTTCATAACGCCATCCCCTCTCATTTTCCTGCGTTGCATTAGTAGCTCTACTTTAAGGTCTCATATTTTCTGTTAAATCAATTCTACGATCTCCAATTACCAGTGTTCTGCTGCCCGCCATAGGTTTTGATCTGTCATTGCTATCCGATTCAACGTTTGAGAATATTGTACTGAAGGACATTTTACTGGAGCATATGCTCAGGCACAATTGCCTTGACAGATTCATCCTGACAAGCTAGCCTGGGTATTACAGTGCCCATTAGCCTCCATGGTGAATGCGAGCTATAAACGCACATGCTGCAGAGGTCAGCGAGCACAGGAACATGCCTCCGAGCCGTTTGAGATGTTGCAAGGTGTCAACTAACACTATAGGCCCTAGACCATGGTATTGTTTACTAGAGTGAGGCGAGGTGAACTGAAATGAAGAGCACCTGTATGCATTTTAAAGGCGAAATTAACATTTACATAATAAGACCCATGTAGACGAGGGGCTTTAGTAGTTTAAGACCCCTTTCACACTGGGGCGTTTTTCAGGCGCCTGTAAAGCACCTAAAGGAAGCCTCAGCTACAATCCCAATGTGAAAGCCTGAGTGCTTTCAGAGCACTTTCACACTGCCAGCGCCCGAAAAACACTGGTAAAGCTCCGCCAAGACCCCTTTCACACTGGGTATTTATGCAGAAGCTTTAAAGCGCCTCAATGGGAAGGGGCGCTTTAGAAGCGGTGTATTCAACGCTCCTAAAGCGCTGCAAAGAAGCTGCTTGCAGGACTTGACGCCCTGCCAGCACAGCGCCTCAGTGTGAAAGCACTCGGTCTTTCAGATGCAGCTTCTTTCAGGTGCTTTACGTGCGCTTTTTTTTTTTGTTTGTTTTTAACGCTAAGGAGTCTGAGGGTTCCTTACAGCGCCAATCCTGACCTCCCTGGGGCCCTAAGCAAAATGACATGTCACATTAAAGTCGAGAAGTGGGGGGGGGGGGGGGGGGGGCGGGCACTGCCAACAGTGACATGCAACATTAAATATTAAAGTTGAGAAGCAGGGGGAGGGAGTGTTCTGCTATCGGAACTGACATCTTACATTAAAGTGAGAAGGCGGGGGGCGACTTCTTACCTCTTCTCCCATGCAGCCAGCAAGTTGAGAAGCGGGGTGAGGGGCCAAAGATGACTTCTCACCAGGCGGGGCCTCTAGTAATTTGGGGGGCCCCCTGCAGCTTTGCGGGGCCCTAAGCGGCTTGCATAGTGAGCCTATAGGGTGGATCGGCCCTGGTTCCTTCATACCAGATGTGGTGGGGCTACGCTGGCTGCCATTTCTAGCATTAATGAAGCATGCACCCTCATGCCAGGGTACTAGTACCTAGACTCTTGTAGACTTCACCTCTGACATCTCTAAAATCCACACCTTCTTAAAAGTGGAGTTCCACCCAAAAATGGAACTTCTGCTTTTCAGAATCCTCCCCCCCTCCGGTGTCACATTTGGCACCTTTCAGGGGGGGAGGAGGGAGCAGATACCTGTACAAAATAGGTATTTGCTCCCACTTCTGGGCATAAATCACCGTAGCGACCTACTCCACGTCCGGCGCCTTCTCCGTCCCCCCACCTCTGTCTTCTGGGAGACACACATGTCCCAGAAGACAGCTGGGACCACTCAGCGTGACTCGCACACGCGCAGTAGGGAACCAGGAAGTGATCACTTCCCGATTTCCTTACCAAAGATGCCGGCGGCAGCACCTGAGATCTGGGGACAGATTGACTTTGGGTGCAGACATCGTAGGCGCCCAGGACAGGTAAGTTAAAGAGTCAGCAGCTGCAGTATTTGTAGCTGCCGACCTAATTTTCGGTGGAACTCCGCTTTAAACTAATGAAACAACCAAGCTACTCATTCACTCCCTCATTATCTCTTACCTTAACCATTCCAAATCCCTTCTCATAGGCCTACCTCTCCACATGCTAGCCCCTCTCCAGTCTATCATGCATGGTGCTGCCAGACTCCTCTACCTTACCAACTGCTCAGTG